>NC_086446.1:586959519-587152019 GCF_028390025.1 Pseudophryne corroboree
TACTGCGCACAACTGAAATGCACCACAGGTATGGATGAATAGTATACTTGACGACACAGAGGTAGGTAGAGCAGTGGCCTACTGTACCGTACTGCTATATACTATATAATGGTGGTCAGCAAACTGTGCAAAACTGAAATGCACCACAGGTATGGATGGATAGTATACTTGACGACACGGAGGTAGGTAGAGCAGTGGCCTACTGTACCGTACTGCTATATACTATATACTGGTGGTCAGCAAACTGTGCAAAACTGAAATGCACCACAGGTATGGATGGATAGTATACTTGACGACACAGAGGTAGGTAGAGCAGTGTCCTTCTGTACTGTACTGCTATATATTATATACTGGTGGTCAGCAAAATTATGCACTGTACTCCTACTATATACTACAATGCAGCACAGATATGGAGCGTTTTTCAGGCAAAGAACGTATAATACTGGTGGTCACTGGTCAGCAAAACTCTGCACTGTACTCCTCCTATATAATACTGCTGGTCCCCAGTCCCCACAATAAAGCAGTGTGAGCACAGATATATGCTGCACACTGAGCACAGATATGGAGCGTTTTTCAGGCAGAGAACGTATAATACTGGTGGTCACTGGTCAGCAAAACTCTGCACTGTACAGTCCCCACAATAAAGCAGTGTGAGCACAGATATATGCAGCACACTGAGCACAGATATGGAGCGTTTTTCAGGCAGAGAACGTATAATACTGGTGGTCACTGGTCAGCAAAACTCTGCACTGTACTCCTCCTATATAATACTGCTGGTCCCCAGTCCCCACAATAAAGCAGTGTGAGCACAGATATATGCAGCACACTGAGCACAGATATGGAGCGTTTTTCAGGCAGAGAACGTATAATACTGGTGGTCACTGGTCAGCAAAACTCTGCACTGTACTCCTCCTATATAATACTGGTGGTCCCAAGTCCCCACAATAAAGCAGTGTGAGCACAGATATATGCAGCACACTGAGCACAGATATGGAGCGTTTTTCAGGCAGAGAACGTATAATACTGGTGGTCACTGGTCAGCAAAACTCTGCACTGTACTCCTATATAATACTGCTCAGAGGCAAACGCAGGATTTGCAGGAGGGGGTTTCCAGAGGGGGGAGGAGCCAAGCACGGGGGTGGAGACTGAAGTGACTCAGTCTGTGCTGGGTTCGGTAAACTATTGTAGATAGACAGACCTAGATAGATAGATAGATCAAATATATTTTGTAATAGGCATAGACATAGAGCAATTTCCATTCTAAAATTGTATTCGAAAATCACGGGTCTTCATACCGAATGAATAAAGGACTACCAAGCCAGTTGCTCTTCATAACGGTGGCAACACCGAAACATTGAACTTGGAACTGGCTTGGAAGTCCTTTATTCATTCCATATGAAAACCTGTGATCTACACTGCTATACATGGGGCTAAATTAACCCGGGGTGGCACCAGGGCAAATATTTTTAACGCAGTTCCGGAGTGCCTACTATGGGCCAGATGTAATGACGTCTGAGTTGGCCAGAGGTGCGGGTTCCCAGCCAACAATGGATATATTTTTTTAAGTGGCAATCATTTGCAAGGCACGGTTTTGCCTTATAAATAATTGTCGCTTTAAAAAAACCCTCAAGAGTTTAGCCAGGAACCCGCACCTCCGGCCAACTCAGACTTCATTACATCCGGCCCTACATTAAATATATATGTATATACACACAATGCAATTTGACCGGCACTGTACATAACTTCATAATACCTGGGTGCCTTCCCATGAACCATCAGGGAGCCATGCAGTATATAGAGAAGATGGGCGGCAATACAGACAGCTACACAAGCTTTGCTATCGTTTCAGGTGCGTTTTATCCTAACGAAAGGTGCTAATAAAACGCACCTGAAACGTTGATAGCAAAGCTTGTGTAGCAGTCTGTATTTCTTACAGCTGTCTGTATTTCTTACAAAACTGTGGAATGACGCCCATTTCTATATATCCCAAATTATATATATATATATATATATATATATATATATATATATATATACACACACACACACACACACACAGATGGAGCCACGCTAGTCGTGGCTCCGTCTGTGACTAGGTGCGCCCACCTGGGTGTGCCTGGATGCTGTGAGCATCTCCGTCTGGTTGGGCGCATACCCAGACAGAGACGCTTACAATGGGAAGTGGCTCTGTGCACTCCTGCTGTGACTAGGCGGACGGATCGCCTAGTCACGCTGGGAGTGCACGCCTGCGATAGGGCAGGCAAAGATAAGGGAGGCTCCATCTGTATGTGTGTATATATATATATATATATATATATATGCATTACACATACGTGTGTGTGTGTGTGTGTGTGTGTGTGTGTGTGTATATATATATATATATATAAAATTATACTGTAGGAGGAAAAAGATATGCAGCGATAATATATGCACTTACAATTGAGGATCAGACAGTAAGCTGTGGAGCAGCAGCCAGTGGAGAGGCTGAGGCAATCGGAAGCAGCGGCCGTAACACACATCTGCACCACAGTGCAGGGAAGTGCACGACCCGCGGGTGTTTGAAGGGGCGGAGCCAAACCCGTAGGGGGCTGGGCTTAAACAGCGGGTCGCGGGCGGCTTCGTTTTTTTGCTTAAAAAAAATCAACAACAACTTGGTCTGTCAGGGGGGGGGTTTCTGGGTACTCAGAAACCCCCCCTGCCTGTGCTAGTGCTGCTGGTCCCCAGCCCCCACAATAAAGCAGTGTGAGCACAGATATATGCAGCACACTGAGCACAGATATGGAGCGTTTTTCAGGCAGAGAACATATAATACTGGTGGTCACTGGTCAGCAAAACTCTGCACTGTACTCCTCCTATATAATACTGCTGGTCCCCAGTCCCCACAATAAAGCAGTGTGAGCACAGATATATGCAGCCACCTGAATAAAACTGAGAGGACGCCAGCCACGTCCTCTCACTGTCATTTCCAATGCACGAGTGAAAAATGGCATAGACGCGCGGCTCCTTATATAGAATACGAGAATCCGACCGCGGGATGATGACGTTCGGGCGCGCTCGGGTTAACCGAGCAAGGCGGGAAGGTTCGAATCTGCCTCGGACCTGTGTAAAAAGGGTGAAGTTCGGGGGGGTTCGGATTCCGAGGATCCGAACCCGCTCATCACTATAGATGAGTGTTTAATGTGTGTGTCTGTGCCCTGCTTAGTGCCTATGACATATAACAATGGTGATGAGTTATCACCACAGACTATGGTGGCTTATCTCTCCCGGGCTGTATGGAACAGGTTTTTCATTAGCATTTTCCCACTGCAAGCCCTAGGTGCCTACCTAATACAACAGTGACATTACTGGGGTGCAAAGGTAATTTCACAAGGTAGATACTGACTACCCAACAACCTTGCGATTGATAAATGTCGATATAAGCATACAGGGAGGAGACAGACGACGCCGCCGCCCCCCCCCCCTTATTTTTTTCTATTTTAAGTACATTATAGGACTTATTGCTTTATGGTAGATGGGAAGTGGACAGGACTGCCTTACATTACATGTATATTACAAGTAATTAACATGCACAGTGCTGACAACGGGACACTGGGGGTATGGGCGAGTCCGCGTGATGTCTAGACGTCACACAATAATTGTGCAGTGCTACTCTGGGAATGTTTTGGACAGGCCGGATTTCTTTGTGGGGCTTGTCCAAGGGCCCCATGGAACCCGCTGGGCCCTATGTGGGCGCCTAGATTGCCTTGTGGGAAATCCGGGCCTGGGGCGATGCGATACCAAGGGATAAGCAGAGTCAGGTCAGAAGAAAGCCAAAGGTGGAACCAGGAAGCCACTAGAAGCAGTACCAAGGAAGCAGACAAAGAGAATGATCAGATGGACCATGTCAGAATACAGTTAACTACGCAGGGAGTACAAAAAGAAGCTGGGGATCAGATAGTGAGCCTAACACTCTAGCACTGAAGAGTGCTTAGAGACATCCATAAGTAGCAAGGAAGTTTGAATTTGGCAGCAAACATAAGGTGACGTTTGGCACACCTGGCCCTTTAAATTACAAACAGCGGTTAGAGCGTCCCTATGGAAGTCGCAGCCGCCTGGTGCCAAAGCTGCGCTGAAGCAGCAGCTGGGGAGAGGGAGGAGATGCTGGCGGTCCCTGCAGCAGCTGGGAAGAGGGACCACTGGTCAGCAAGGAGGATATTTCACTGTGGTGGGTGCTGACCCACCTACCCACAGCAGAGCCATCGTTACCCAAGGGGACCAGCGCCGATGGACCCAATAAGTAGGAACTGATCTCAAGCGCACTGTGACACATGCTATCAGGATGATTAACTTATTTTTATGTGTAGACCTGGGGCTGTAGTCTTATCAGCATTATAGTTAATCTGGCACTGATCATGTGTTCGGGGTAGGACTGAGGACACAGAACACTTAGGGGGTAATTCCAAGTTGATCGCAGCAGGAAATCTTTTAGCAGTTGGGCAAAACCATGTGCACTGCAGGGAGGCAGATTTAACATCTGCAGAGAGAGTTAGATTTGGGCGGGGTGTGTTCAATCTGCAATCTAATTTGCAGTGTAAAAATAAAGCAGCCAGTATTTACCCTGCACAGAAACAAAATAACCCACCCAAATCTAACTCTTTCTGCACGTTACATCTGCCACACCTGCAGTGCACAATTGCTAACAAACTTGCTGCTGCGATCAACTCAGAATTACCCCCTTAATGTGATATTCTGTCACTGAATTTTGCAACATTATGCAGCCATGGTGGAATGTGGTGAACATTTGGGATCGGTATGAAATACCTCCAATTAAAATCCCGACGTTCAAAATCCCGACACCAATTGACCGACATTTAAAATACCGACAAGGTCAAAATACCGACATGTAAAATGCTGACAGGTCAAAATACCGACATGCGGTTTTTTGTGTGTGTGTATGTCGACATAAGTCAACACGGACACCATATAAAGTGTACCGCGTCCCCTCGCATGGCTCGCTGCTCTCGCCATGCTTATATTCCCCCTCCAGGTCCACTGGGATGGTAAAGTATGAACAAGTCGGTTTCAATGAAAAAAATCATGGAAAAACCATGTCGATATTTTGACCTGTCGGTATTTTGACCTTGTCGGTATTTTAAATGTCGGTATTTTGTCCATGTCGGGATTTTGACCATCGATCAATTGGTGTCGGGATTTTGAACGTCGGGATTTTGATTGGAGGTAAACTGACTGCATCCCGAACACTTAGTGGGCATTTTTTTTTTACATTTTACTCATCTCAAAGTCCTGCAAAAGAAAGTGTACTGCAAAAGTCATTCTCATAGTCACAGAAGCCAGACTGCACCATGTACAGAGTTTACATCAACAGGAAATTAGGAGCTGAATGTACAATGACACATGCCTGGAAAAATGTTTTACAGACAATGCATAAGATATTTAGTGGCTGTGCCGAAAAAATAACATTAGTTTCAGTTACAGAAGAATGAGACAATAATTCACTCATTAATTCTACTGACCTTGCTATTAAACTAAAAAATATTTAAAAAAATAACATTATGGCCTTGAATAATGCTAACTGATATCCAATTTATAGTCTTTTAAACGTGTTAAAGGAAAATCATTGTAAGAGCAGAGTATAAAGTAGTGCAGGATTTTAATGAAATCGGGATGCAGTCAGGAACCTGGCAGTCAGTATACGGACGCCAGAGTCCCAAATAGGGACACATTCCGGCGACGGAATCCCCGACAGCCGGGATGCCGAACATCCACACACCGCGGTGCTGCAGAAGCCATGTGTGTGTGTGGGGGGGGGGGGGGCGGGGGAGGATTAGGCTGCGTGGGCAGGGTTAGGGTTAGCCTGCGCCCCAGGAGGGATAGGGTGCCGGGAGGGGGGTAGGGTTTGGCACCCCACTCCGAGGGTTGGGGTCAACTGTCTGCCAGGTTGTACAAGGGAATCTGTGCAGCTGAATGTACAAGGCCAGAGACGCCTACTTTTCCACCCCATGCACTCTGTAATACAGCGTGGTGCATCCGTATAAGCGACCATTGGTCACATCATCGAAACATGCATCAGCCCTTGGCAGGTGCAATTTTTTCCATCTGACCAAGGCCTCCCTTGTAGCTTCTATCACTGACATGCCCACAACACTGCCATCCCATGCCCCCTGTGCGGGCCATGTGTGCATGCATCTCTAGCCATTGCCCAGGAATGGCCATCACTTTTCCGCAACATTTCTGACAGCATCTGACCAAAACGCAACAGCACCTTTGTGCGTACACTGTGTAACAGTGCCATAATGTTTTCACAATTTTTGTGCATGCATAGTTAAAAATAATCACTAAACTGCATGGACATTGGCACTGCGTGTGACTCAGAAAGAGGCCCAAAATGTATACTGTTTATAAACTGTGGTTACATAATTCTTGCCAGGTCGGTTCTTTAGGCACCACTTAATTCCTTGCCATGTCTTCCAAAGGAAATACAATTACTGGAGATCATAAGGACACCTAACTGACTGCCAGCACTAGACGCTAGCCGTCAGCCATGCTATGTCGGAAGTGCACCACCTTATAATAATAGATTCATTTGCATAGTTACAGTAACGCAGTCTGCAGGAGACTTCATTCTAATATCAACATGCAAAACCAACATTAACCCCCAATTAGATTTCAAAGAGACATTGGGGTGGGGGTTATTATTTATTTATTAAGTTTCTTATATAGCGCAGCATATTCCGTTGCGCTTTACAATTAGAACAACAGTAATAGAACAAAACTGGGTAAAAACAGACAGAGGTAGGAAGGCCCTGCTCGCATGCTTACAATCTTATTATTACAATATCAATGCACCCCCTTTCCTTCATTTTACAGACCTAAAAGGCTAGATCATTGTCCATTATATAGATATGCAGATATAAGGGGGTGATTCATACCTGATCATAGATGTGCTGAATTTAGCACATCCACGATCAGTTTCTCAGGCATGCAGGAGGAGGCCCAGCACAGGGTTACCCCCGGCACAGGTGCGAAAGCATCGCACAGCGGCAATGCTTTCGCACCCGTCAAGTAGCTCTCAGCCTGCGCAGCCTTGCTGCGCTGGCAGGTGGCTACCACATGTTCTGGGTCGCAGTGGCTGTATGTGACATCATGCAGCCGCTGCAGCCCACCCCCACAAGTCTGGACACGACTGCGTTGTGCGCACTGCGCCCCCTCCCATCCGTCAGGCAGAGGCAATTGCATTAGTGAAATGCTTTTGCATCTCACTGGGTGCGCACACGCAGTGCGGCCGCTGCGCATGCGCACTACAGCGATCGGGTCTGAATTAGGCCCATAACTTGTAGATCTCTTACCGCACTACTAGTGCAGTAGTTAACACATATTGATTACCATATTATTTATATAATATATATATATATATATATATAGTAATCATTTAAGACAAATTGCAGACCTGCTGAGATTATGCACTTTATTTTATGAAGGTAGCACGTATGACATGTAAGAAGACCATTAAAGATTATATACTTAAGGCCTAATTCAGCAGTTGTGCAATTTTGCGTAATTAAAATGTAAATGCAGCAGGAGACGTCCTGCATGCATTTGCGAGATCCAAGTGTTGCATTCGAGGATGCAGCCTTAGAGAACCATCACGACTTACTCAGGCTGGCCATCAGATCCGGACCCCCGGGTTCAGTAAGTCTGCATCTGACAATGCAGAACCTGAACCTGGCACGCCCCAGTTTTTAAGAACTATGCCGGGTGCTGCCCCCACTCCGTCCTCCTCCTTCACTACATTCTATTATACTGCTGTCGAAGTCGAAAATATTATACTTACATCCAACACGTGCAAACACCACACAGAGTGGCCTCGGTGCGTGTGCTTGTTCTGCCGTGCATGTGGGGCTCGCGAAGCCCTGCGTAGTAGCGTGTGGTATGAGTAAATACGGTAGCATACGTATTCGCATAGAAAAGCCACAAAGACATATCTGATATTTTATCCACATAGTGCATAATTTACATATAGTCTACACACACCACACCAGCAAGTTACATTTACTCAGAGGGTAGAACAATAGAGATATCCAGCTTTACAGGATGTGAGGGGACAGAAGTAGGTTAGGACATAGTGTTTGGTATCCAGATGTACAGTTATTTAAGGGCTACATTCCGATCGCAGTTTGCAGATTATAGCATGCTCCTGTGCATAGATATGCGCAGGAATACAATATTCATATCTTACTGTACTTGTGATATTCGGCTGGAACCCAGTGGAGGACATCTGCAAGTACACCTGGACCAAGCATCGCCCACCTATTCAAACCAACCTATGACCCCTCATGTACTGTAAATGACCAGCCCTTTGATCTATGAAAGAGCTTACAGTTTCCTTTGTATTATGTTTTGGACCATTGTATAAAAGCAGGGCCTCCTGGCCGGTCTCAGTCTATTCTCTGAAGGTCATCTTGCTAGACTGACTGAGGACCGGATCCGGGTGGCGCAGGCGAACAAACGTATGTACTATTGGTTGTAGCTGTTCTCTTGTGATCTTGTTGTATTTCTGTGTATACCCCTTTTAGTAAATATTTGTTGCTGCGTTGGACCACAACTTAACATATACAACTGGTGTCGCATTCCATTCCTGTTAAGGGTTTAAAAATAAGAATTTACTCACCGGTAATTCTATTTCTCGTAGTCCGTAGTGGATGCTGGGAACTCCGTAAGGACCATGGGGAATAGCGGGCTCCGAAGGAGGCTGGGCACTCTAGAAAGATCTTAGACTACCTGGTGTGCACTGGCTCCTCCCACTATGACCCTCCTCCAAGCCTCAGTTAGGTACTGTGCCCGGACGAGCGTACACAATAAGGAAGGATTTTGAATCCCGGGTAAGACTCATACCAGCCACACCAATCACACCGTACAACTCGTGATATGAAACACAGTTAACAGTATGAAACAATAGAGCCTCTCAACAGATGGCTCAACAATAACCCGATTTAGTTAACAATAACTATGTACAAGTATTGCAGATAAACCGCACTTGGGATGGGCGCCCAGCATCCACTACGGACTACGAGAAATAGAATTACCGGTGAGTAAATTCTTATTTTCTCTGACGTCCTAGTGGATGCTGGGAACTCCGTAAGGACCATGGGGATTATACCAAAGCTCCCAAACGGGCGGGAGAGTGCGGATGACTCTGCAGCACCGAATGAGAGAACTCCAGGTCCTCCTCAGCCAGGGTATCAAATTTGTAGAATTTTGCAAACGTGTTTGCCCCTGACCAAGTAGCTGCTCGGCAAAGTTGTAAAGCCGAGACCCCTCGTGCAGCCGCCCAAGATGAGCCCACCTTCCTTGTGGAATGGGCATTGACAGATTTTGGCTGTGGCAGGCCTGCCACAGTATGTGCAAGCTGAATTGTACTACAAATCCAACGAGCAATAGTCTGCTTAGAAGCAGGAGCACCCAGCTTGTTAGGTGCATATAGGATAAACAGCGAGTCAGATTTTCTGACTCTAGCCGTTCTGGAAACATATATTTTCAGTGCCCTGACAACGTCTAGCAACTTGGAGTCCTCCAAGTCCCTAGTAGCCGCAGGCACCACAATAGGCTGGTTCAGGTGAAATGCTGACACCACCTTTGGGAGAAACTGGGGACGAGTCCTCAATTCTGCCCTATCCATATGGAAAATCAAATAAGGGCTTTTACAAGACAAAGCCGCCAATTCTGATACTCGCCTGGCAGAAGCCAAGGCCAATAACATAACCACCTTCCACGTGAGATATTTCAGATCCACGGTTTTTAGTGGTTCAAACCAATGTGATTTTAAGAAACTCAACACCACGTTGAGATCCCAAGGTGCCACAGGAGGCACAAACGGGGGCTGACTATGCAGCACTCCTTTTATAAATGTCTGAACTTCAGGTACTGAAGCTAGTTCTTTTTGAAAGAAAATCGACAGAGCCGAGATCTGTACCTTAATGGAACCCAATTTAAGGCCCACAGTCACTCCTGCTTGCAGGAAATGCAGAAATCGACCTAGTTGAAATTCCTCTGTTTTCGCCATATGCGGTGATAATGAGTTGCTGTAACCTCTTTCCTGGCTTTAGTAAGCGTAGGAATGACTTCCTCCGGAATGCCCTTTTCCTTCAGGATCCGGCGTTCAACCGCCATGCCGTCAAACGCAGCCGCGGTAAGTCTTGGAACAGACAGGGCCCCTGCTGCCGCAGGTCCTGTCTGAGTGGCAGAGGCCATGGGTCCTCTGATATAAATTCTTGAAGTTCTGGGTACCAAGCTCTTCTTGGCCATCCACGAGTATCGTTCTTACTCCTCGCCTTCTTATTATTCTCAGTACCTTTGGTATGAGAGGCAGAGGGGAGAACACATAAACTGACTGGTACACCCACGGTGTTACCAGAGCATCCATAGCTATCGCCTGAGGGTCCCTTGACCTGGTGCAATATCTTTTATAGCTTTTTGTTGAGGCGGGACGCCATCATGTCCACCTGTGGCCTTTCCCAATGGTGTACAATCCTATTGGAAGACTTCTGGAGGAAGTCCCCATTCTCCCGGGTGGAGGTCGTGTCTGTTGAGAAGATCTGCTTCCCAGTTGTCCACTCCGGGAATGAACACTGCTGACAGTGCTAACACATGATTTTCCGCCTATCGGAGAATCCTTGTGGCTTCTGCCATCGCCATCCTGCTTCTTGTGCCGCCCTGTTGGTTTACATGGGCGACTGCCGTGATGTTGTCTGATTGGATCAGTACCGGCTGGTTTTGAAGCAGAGGCCTTGCCGGCCTCAGGGCATTGTAAATGGCCCTCAGGTCCAGAATATTTATGTGTAGGGAAATAACCTGACTTGACCAAAGTCCCTGGAAGTTTCTTCCCTGTGTGACTGCCCCCCAGCCTCAAAGGCTGGAATCCATGGTCACTAGGACCTAGTCCTGTATGCCGAACCTGCGGCCCTCTTGAAGATGGGCACTCTGCAGCCACCACAGTAGAGATACCCTGGTCCTTGGAGACAGGGTTATCAGCCTATGCATCGGAAGATGCGATCCGGACCACTTGTCCAACAGGTCCCTCTGAAAAGTTCTTGTATGGAACCTGCCTAATGGGATTGCTTCGTAGGAAGCTACCATTTTTCCCAGGACTCGCGTGCAATGATGCACCGCTACCTATTTTGGCTTCAGGAGGTCTCTGACTAGAGATGACAACTCCTTGGCTTTCTCCTCCGGGAGAAACACTATTTCTGGTTTATGTCCAGAACCATCCCCAGGAACAGTAGACGTGTCATAGGAACCAGTTGTGACTTTGGACTGTTTAGAATCCAACCATGCTGTTGTAGCACTTTCCAAAATAGTGCTACCCCGACTACCAACTGCTCCTTGGACCTCGCCCTTATAACGAGATTGTCCAAGTACGGGATAATTACAACTCCCTTTTTTCGAAGGAGTATCATCATTTCGGCCATTACCTTGATAAAACACCCTCGGTGCCATGTACAGTCCAAACGGCAGTGTCTGGACTTGGTAATGGTAATCCTGTACCACAAATCTGAGGTACTCCTTGCGAGGATGGTAAATGGAGACATGCAGGTAAGCATCCTTGATGTCCCGGGATACCATGTAATCCCCCTCGTCCAGGCTTGCAATAACCGCCCTGAGCGATTCCATCTTGAACTTGAATTTTTTTATGTATGTGTTCAAGGATTTTAAATATAAAATGGGTCACACCGAACCAAGCGGTTTCGGTACCCCAACCCGTGTGGAATAGTAACCCCGTCCTTGTTGAGTATTACCTGCTGGGAATACCGCTTATTAATTGCCTCTAGCACAGCCTCCCTGCCTGAGGGAGTTGTCAGCAAGGCATATTTTAGGAAACGGCTGGGGGGAGACATCTCGAATTCCAGCTTGTACCCCTGAAATACTACTTGAAAGAAACAAGGATCCACCTGTGAGCGAGCCCACTAATTGCTGAAATTTTTGAGACGGCCCCCCACCGTACCTGGCTACACCTGTGGAGCACCCGCGTCATGGTGTGGACTCACAGGAGGCGGGGGAAGAATCTTGATTCTGGGAACAGGCTGACTGGTGCAGCTTTTTCCCTCTACCCTTGTCTCTGTACAGAAAGGAAGCGCCATTTGACCCGCTTGCTTTTCTGAAGCCGAAAGGACTGTACCTTTGTCTGTGAGGAAACCTGAGGTAAAATTATTTCTTCCCAGCAGTTGCTGTGGATACGAGGTCCCAGAGACCATCCCCAAATAATTCCTCACCCTTATAAGGCTCTCTATGCGCTTTTTAAGTCAGCGTCACCTGTCCAGTGACAGGTCTCTAATACCCTCCTGACAGAATGGACATTACATTTATTTTGGATGCCAGCCGGCAAAATATCCCTCTGTGCATCCCCCATATATAAGACGACGTCTTTAATATGTTTTTATGTTTGCCAACTAGTATCCCTGTTTGACAGGGTCACCGACCACGCTGCAGCAGCACTATCTGCAGGTCTCAGTCTAGTACCTGAGTGTGTAAATACAGACTTCAGGATAGCCTGCTGTTTTTTATCAACAGGTACCTATTAAAGTGGCCGTATCCTAAGACGGCAGTGCCACCTTTTTTGACAAACGTGTGAGCGCCTTATCCACCCTAGGGGATATCTCCCAGCGTAACTTATCCTCCTGACGGGAAAGGGTACGCCATCAGTAACTTTTTATAAATTACCAGTTTCTTAACGGGGGAACCCACGCTTTTCACACACTTCATTTATTCATCTGATGGGGGAACAAAACCCTGCCTGTTTTTTCTCCCCAAACCTAAAACCCATTTTTAGAGGTGCTTGGGTTAAAGTCAGAAATGTATAACACATTTTTTATTGCCGGGATCAAGTCACGGCTGTTCCTAGTGGATTGTGTATATGTCTCCACCTTGTCGACACTGGAGTCAGACTCCGTGTCGACATCTGTGTCTGCCATCTGAGAGAGCGGGCGTTTTTGAGCCCCTGATGGCCTTTGAGACGCCTGGGCAGGCGCGGGCTGCGAAGCCGGCTGTCCCACAGCTGTTACGTCATCCACCCTTTTATGTAAGGAGTTGACACTGTCGGTTAATACCTTTCACCTATCCATCCACTCTGGTGTCGGCCCCACAGGGGGCGACATCACATATATCGGCCTCTGTTCCGTCACCATATAAGCCTCCTCATTCAATATGTCGACACAGCCGTACCGACACACCGCAGACACACAGGGAATGCTCTAAACGAGGACAGGACCCACAAAAGCCCTTTGGGGGGACAGAGTGAGAGTATGCCAGCACACACCAGAGCGCTATATAATGCTGGGACTAACTGAGTTATGTCCCCTATAGCTGCTGTTTTTATATATAATGTATACTGCGCCTAAATTTAGTGCCCCCCCTCTCTTTATTAACCCTTTGTAGACTGCAGGGGAGAGCTAGGGAGCTTCCTTCCAGCGGAGCTGTGAGGGAAAATGGCGCCAGTGTGCTGAGGAGATAGGCTCCGCCCCTTTTTCGCTGCCTATTCTCCCGTTTTTTATGGAATTCTGGCAGGGGTATTTACCTCATATATAGCCCCTGGGGCTATATATTGAGGTATTTTAGCCAGCCAAGGTGTTTTTATTGCTGCCTCAGGGCGCCCCCCCCCCCCCAGCGCCCTGCACCCTCAGTGACCGGAGTGTGAAGTGTGTGAGAGGAGCAATGGCGCACAGCTGCAGTGCTGTGCGCTACCTTGGTGAAGACAGAGTCTTCATGCCGCCGATTTTCCGGACCATCTTCTTGCTTCTGGCTCTGTAAGGGGGACGGCGGCGCGGCTCCGGGACCGAACATCAAGGCTGGGCCTGCGGTCGATCCCTCTGGAGCTAATGGTGTCCAGTAGCCTAAGAAGCCCAATCCGGCTGCAAGCAGGCGAGTTCGCTTCTTCTCCCCTTAGTCCCTCGCTGCAGTGAGCCTGTTGCCAGCAGGTCTCACTGAAAATAACAAATTCTAAGACTATAACTTTCTAAGAGCTCAGGAGAGCCCCTAGTGTGCATCCAACCTCGGCCGGGCACGAAATCTAACTGAGGCTTGGAGGAGGGTCATAGTGGGAGGAGCCAGTGCACACCAGGTAGTCTAAGATCTTTCTAGAGTGCCCAGCCTCCTTCGGAGCCCGCTATTCCCCATGGTCCTTACGGAGTTCCCAGCATCCACTAGGACGTCAGAGAAAGTGTATTCAGCCACACGAGTCGCTGCATTATGCTCACAGCATGTCGGCGTGCCTACATATCATAGAGGTTTATCGCATACACTTAGTAGCCGCAGTGGCCCGAACCCTTGTGTAATAAGGTACTGCTTTTTCCTGTAAGTTAGACGAACTTAACACTGCATATTTCTCTTTGGTGTACCTCCATATGCTCCTCAAAATTCACAAGGGACTATCCTATACATTTATACTTTATCAGTTGCTTTTTGAACTGTACATATAAGGAGATTTATGGTAGACTTACCATGGTTAAATCTCTTTCAGCGAGGTACACTGGGTTCCACAGGGAAACATCGGGGTGTAGAGTTGGATCTTGATCCAGAGGCACCAACAGGCTAAAGCTTTGACTGTTCCCAAGATGCATTGCAGGGCCTCCTCTATAACCCCACCTCGGGGTACTGGAGCTCAGTTTTGTTAACCAGCCCAATGCAGTAGCAGGTAAAAGAGAATGTAGATGTTAGTCACATAGAACCACATTCTCACGACAGGAGAAGGGACCAGCGGCTAATGCCATACAAACCCACAGAAGCTAAGTACGTCAAGGTGGGCGCCCTGTGGAACCCAGTGTACCCTGCAGAAAGAGATTTAACCATGGGAAGTCTACCATAAATCTCCTTTTCTGCAGCAGGGTACACTGTGTTCAACAGGGAATAAATCGGGGATGAACTAAAGCAGTTCCTCATGGGAGGGGATGCACCATAGCGGGTACAAGAACCCGGCATCCAAAGGAAGCATCCTGGGAGGCGGAAGTATCAAAGGCATAGAACCTAATGAACGCGTTCACTGAGGACCAAGTAGTCGCCTTGCACAATTGTTCAGCATACGCGTTACGACGGGCCACCCAAGAAGGTCCAGCAGGCCGAGTAGAATGGGCTTTAATAGCAGCAGGATCTGGAAGACCAGCCTGTGCATACGCTTGTGTAATCACCATTCTAATCCACCTGGCCAAGGTTTGCTTATTCGCAGGCCAGCCACGTTTGTGAAAACCAAAAAGTACGAAAAAGGTATCTGACCTCCTGAGAGAGGCAGTCCTCTCCACGTAAAGACGGAGAGCCCTTACCACATCCAGAGACCCCTCTTTGGAGGACAAACCAGAAGAGATAAAAGCCGGAACCACAATCTCTTTGTTAAGATGGAAAGATGACACCACCTTAGGCAGATAAGCAGGATGAGTTATAAGAACTGCCCAGTCACAGTGAAAAATCAGAAAGGGTGGATGACAGGACAAAGCGCCTAAATCCGACACCCTCCTAGCATAGGCAATAGCTAGCAGAAACACGACCTTAAGCGTAAGCCATTTAAGGTCCACGGACTCAAGAGGTTCAAATGGAGAATCTTGAAGGGCAGTCAGGACAACAGACAGATTCCATGGAGCTGAAAAAAGGGGGTGAAATCCTTATTGGCGCTTCTAGTGGACCGATTGCTGCCTTCTTAGTCCAACGGTGGACTTATCCCAGGTAGTCCAAAATATAGAACAAAGAGAATTGTGGTGGTGTGGACTAGATGGCGCTATCGCTCAAGCAGTGATGGTGAAAAGGAGAGTACTAAACAAATACTTAGCTGTGCTGTATTCAGACGAATAGTCAAGGATATTCTGTGTCCAATTTTTGATGGAGAGCTCAACCGTATTCAAAAAATAAGAAATGAGACAGAAGTACACAATGTGTGGTAATGTCACGTGAAACAAATGAAAAAATATGTGGTCTAGAGTCTTTTGCCAATATAAGCTAACATGCTTCACTAGGCAATGTAAGTGGTCAGAGAATACTTGTAAGGTGATCTTTTTAAAACCAAAATATGGAAACAATATTCTCCTATGAACACACCTGACTTACACAAAGACAGGTGTTGACATGCCCATAAAGGTATCTTTTTGAAATGTGGCGTGCTCTTTATCAATCAGTGGTGGAAGACCAAGATCTAAATGGTATCTGCTATCGTGAGAGAGGGGCGTACCTAACACTCACGTGGGAGACAGTAGATATCCTCATATAGCGGTTTCTTTCAAGGGCATCGTTCCAAGGGGGTTACAGAGGTTGTTGTATATCCAATGATAGAGGACTCGACCATATATGAAATATGAGACAAAAGTACACAATGGCCCTCATTCCGAGTCGTTCGCTCTGTAAATTTCTTTGCATCGCAGTGATTTTCCGCTTAGTGCGCATGCGCAATATCCGCACTGCGACTGCGCCAAGTAATTTTGCTATGAAGATAGTATTTTTACTCACAGCTTTTTCTTCGCTCCGGCGATCGTAGTGTGATTGACAGGAAATGGGTGTTACTGGGCGGAAACAGGCCGTTTTAAGGGCGTGTGGGAAAAAACGCTACCGTTTCCGGAAAAAACGCGGGAGTGGCTGGAGAAACGGGGGAGTGTCTGGGCGAACGCTGGGTGTGTTTGTGACGTCAAACCAGGAACGACAAGCACTGAACTGATCGCAGATGCTGAGTAAGTCTGAAGCTACTCTGAAACTGCTAAGAAGTTTGTAATCGCAATATTGCGAATACATCGTTCGCAATTTTAAGAAGCTAAGATTCACTCCCAGTAGGCGGCGGCTTAGCGTGTGCAATACTGCTAAAATCGCCTTGCGAGCGAACAACTCGGAATGACCTTCAATGTGTAGTATAGTCGTATTCAAAGGAAAAACGTGGTATCTTTGCCACTGTTTGTAAGCGTACCTAGTTTAAAAATTATATGTATCTTTCTACGCTGGTGATGAAACCAAAGAATTCCTGTAAACACACCTGACTTACATAGAGACAAATGTCTGGACGCCCATAACGGTATCTTTCACAAAATAGTGTGTTCTCTATCGGTCAATAATGGTAGCCAAACCTATAATAGTGAGGGAGGCGTACCTAACACTCACGTGCAAAACGGTTGGTGTCCTCATGTAACGGTTTCTTTCAAAGACCTCAATCCAGGAGTAATAAAAAGTAGAGTTTATTCAAAGTACATAACATAAAAAACAGGCTTTTCGATTTAGGAACTACTCTTTCTTTTACCACATATTCCACAATCCCCAGCGAGAGTTGACCTCTATTTGTTATTATCTGAATAAGCTTTGTTTTATGTCAGTAATTAAGTTTTCTGGCCGCAGATAGTGTCACTTCCTGTGTGTGTATAGACTACATTACCCAGGAAGCCGAGCAGCTTCCGGTCACGGACTTCTTTTGAATTATGAACTACTCCATTTTGACTACATGTCCCACAATTCATAGTGAGAGTTGATCTCTATTTTTAACTGTTATTACCTAAATAAGCATTGTTTTATGTTAATAATGTAGCCTCTGATGTGGCAACACATATCTTAAACTGTAAGGAGGACTTTTTATTAATATTTTTAATTTCTGAACTTTTCAGCATCCAGTTCCGGTCATGTGACCAGAAGTGATGTCTTGCTATAAATAGGGGAACCTGTTTGTTTGGACCCTCATGCCTTGAAAAAGAGTCTCCTGACTCAAAACGCGTTGGCTTAGAGGGGGCTCTTTTACAGCGGACCTGTCTATTGGACTCTGAAGGAAGGTAGGACCTTGTCATACTTATTTTTTTGGAACCTCAAAGTTGGCCACTTATTGTTCCAAGACGGTTCTCACTTCCATCAGAGCCGGACTCTTACACTGAGATCAGCCTGTTTTTTTATGTTATGTACTTTGAATAAACTCTACTTTTTATTACTCCTGGATTGAGGTCTTTGAAAGAAACCATTACATGAGGACACCAACCGTTTTGCACGTGAGTGTTAGGTACGCCTCCCTCACTATTATAGGTTTGGCTATCCATTGTTGACCGATAGAGAACACACTATTTTGTGAAAGATACCGTTATGGGCTGTCGAATACTGGGACTGAGGCAACCTGCTGAAGGCCTAACAGTTATATATATATGTACTACGGGATAGTACGTATATTATGTATACATCCAATAAGCAAAGGGTTCTCATATTCACTAGTATAATATGAAAGCATAACAGAATCCATTTTGATTCTAGCTAGATGATATAGCAAATTCATCTTGAACTTTATACACACCCTGAGAGAAAAACAACTTTGTTGGCTGAGTATTGTTTCCAACTACGCACTTTCTAAAAGCTCATAGAGTACAGATGTAATTCCTAATATGGACACAGTTGAAGCTCACGAGTATCTTTTTAGTATTCTTGACAATTGTCCCAATATTGCATAACTCTATTGCCTAACATTGTATTCCTGAGGTATGAAATCATATGGGAGGAATATACAAAAGGGGCGTAACTGTGTATTATATAAAACTCATTGTTGATACGTGTATCTGGTTGTTGTTGTTAAATGATTTGACACAGGACGAGAGAATGCTACCTCTCCCCTGTATACGGGCGTGGCCCTTTGAATAAATAATAATTGATTTTTATAAATCCATTTTCAATTCATTCTTTTACCTAACAACCCAAACAGCAACAAGATGGTTAATTTAGTTAATCCAAGAGAATTCAACAGATGGGGGCTCGTAATCGTTGGAACTATAGATCTCGATCTCTTCATCAAATTCTCAAAGGGGTGTGCCAGCCAGCCAGCAGCTGATGATGGAAGGAACATCCCAAATCATTACAGCACTGGTAAGTATAGAATACCATGGTATGTGCTGTATTCCAGTACATGCTGTTTCTATACCTGCCAGCTGTCTGTGTGACTGTATTTTTTATAATATGAGAATTAGTGGAGAGATTGACAAAAAACTAGTAAAATAACTCAGGGACCTGTTTGTTGTTGCTTGTTTGTAAAATTAATACCAAAATTATGTCCAAATCGGTTGAAGGACCAAGTAACTCGGAAATGATGATTGACAGATGCTGTTGCATGTAAATAAGAATACCAAAATTAATTCAAAGATTTGAGCAAAGAAACAGTGACCTGTGTTTTTCACTCTATGAATGATTGCGTGAATAAGTGCTTTGGACCAAGAGCCAAATAAAGTATAAAGCACATAGACCACCTCCCTTGTTAGTCAGCTACACGTGTACAAGAAGTTTACATGAAATAGAGTGAACAACCCGAGGTTATAGGGATTATACGTATTTGAGGGTAACTATATATTGCAATACTGGGCTGCTAAGAGCTGCTGGTTGTTTTAAGCATAACATGGCATGTTGCTTTGTGATAGTAGTTGTGATAAGAGGATCTACTGCAGCTTCCCAGTTGACAGACGTGTCGCGTGTGTGAAAAATTGCAGGGATTGCGAATTTTTCCAGCGTATGGGAAGGGCAGGGAGGATTAACCCTAAGTGTTCATATCATGTATGGAAGAAATATTCCATAGAAGCACTAATTTTGTATAGTACTGTGACAAAGGGTACAGTCTATGTTTTGCATTTCAATCATGCTGTATAATATTGGCCTGATCAACCAATACTAAGCGTATTTTGAAATCGGCAAAACTGTTGAAATCTGCAAGAAATTGAAGTTTGCAAACTGTATTTAAATTTTTGTGTTATAGTGTTTTGTGTGTGGAACATAATGTTCAGTTAAGTATATTCTCAGATCTGGGTCTAATGGAAACCTTCTGTCTGTGATTGGCATGGTTACAAGTTTTGAAATAAAGTTTATATATATATATATATATATTTGTGAACGGAGGAAACAAAAGTTGATGTCCGTGTTCAAATGGCTTTTGGCAGATCTGTAGTTAAAAATATGTGTTTATCTAATGTTACTATCTAACTATGAAGTGAAGTTTCCATATGGTATTGTTTAATACGCAAATATTCTTTAATGCAATATATTGTGAGAAGGTCTGCCAGCAGCAGAAAAAAAGAAAAGAAAAGAAAACCCCTTCAGTTTCCAATGCTGTGTAAAAGCACAGAGAGCTAGGAGGGCTGTAACAGCGCAGAAACGTGCCCCCTCCTTTCCAGCAGCAGTGTAAGCCATGACGCAGTAAAGAAAAAAAAAGTGTTCAGTGAGCTTTGATTTTTTTCATCTAACAAGATAGATCATAATAAGCATAAGTCAGGGGTTTCCAAATTTTTTCTTAATCATGTGGCCCTAGAATATCAGAATTTTTTTTCACGGCACCCCTAGGGAAAAAAAAAATGTATTATTGAGAAATGTAAAAATAGATATTACATTAAGTAGATGGCATTTATATGTCATCCTTAGAGTCAGTTGTGTGGTGAGGGATATTTGCTTCTGTTTGGCCACATATTTTATGACTGGCAGCCACCAGCACTGGATAATTTGAATTGGTCCTGGACCACCAACCCAGGGAACCCCTACAAGTGTCCTAGGCACCCCAGGTAGCTACGGCACACAGTTTGGGAACCTCTGCATAAGCAATACTCTAGAAATGTTTGTTATACAAACTATCTACTCTAGTTTAATATAAGAACTAATATCTTAACCAGATAACCTGTAGAAAATGCTGCCAATTTCTTTCTACAGCATAACTGTAATCAGAAAAAAAAATAAAATAAAAATCCCAGCAACAGATATGGGCTAGAGATGCGCTAACAGCGTTAAAGCTAACAGATTTGCATCTGGCAGACAGTCAAGAAGACAACGCCCTCTCTCTGATGGGCTAGACGGGAAAAAAAAGAGTTTTCGAAGCAGCAGCTAAAATCATAGGGAAAGATAAAGGAATACGTATTCTTTAATGTATATGCTGTAAATCAAACATTGCGACAAGCAATTAAACACTACGATTCCAGTATTAACATACTTTTAGACAATTCTTCAAAGTTATTTGGAAGAAACCTAATGTAAAAGTTACAGTGTAAAATATACTACATCACGGATGAGGTATTTCTAAAGATTCCAGGAAGAATAAAGTAGGAACAGATTAAGTTGGATGCATAGCATATCTATATATCACTTACCCTGGGTTCGTGAGGTAAAAAAATATGCTTGCTAAAATCCATCTCATTGTAAAGGCATCGATATAATACATTGCAAAAGTTCTTAGTGGACTGCACAATATGCAGTGATGAACCAGGTTCCGTAGCAGGAAGTGTGGGGATATGATTGTATAGAATAGTTATACAGAAAATAGGAGCGTTGTTAAGTTTGAAAGTTTTCTGTGAATATGTATATGTGCCAAGACATTCCATAGGATGGACACAGTCCAAGAAAAGTTTGCTTGGAAGCACATAATTGGTGTGCATGAAAAAACTTATTGTTTGTGTGGACTGGCCAGTCTGAATGATATGTTGAGATAAGTAAAGAAATGTAACCAGTATGTGGATGATATACCTTTGTGCTATAAATTATTTGAAGTATTGGTGTCAGATACTAAACAGTTGTGTTTTCTTACAGAAAAGACCACAAGGTGTCGCAAGACAAAAGTCAACGGTGTGCTGACATAGTTAACTACCTAGATCATTATTTGGCGCTAGGCCAAAGATAGTTAAAACCCTTAGAGGGTGGAGCCTTGGTATACATTTATTGATAGATAGATATGTATGACCAGATGATAAATCTCTAGATACAGTAATTTTTTTTTGGAAATGCTATATGCATACATTCAAGTTCATAACCAAAGAAATTATAGAAGGTAATACAATATTACACTTTATCATAAATAAAACATTATGAATACACAGTCAGAGCCAAACCATCCACTTATGCATAAGCAAGAACATATATGTTTAATACTGAGTATATAGGTTTAATACTGAGGTTAAGCAGTAGATTTTATATGATGTGTACATTTTACCTCTGACAGTATACAACTTAGATATAATATAGCAATAGTGTAGCTTACAGAAGGATTTCAGATTTAAAGATATATCCCTTCATTCAATAGGGGATATATGAACCAACAGGGAAATTGTAACAAATGATTTGTTCCATGAAAAATGTGTTTATTAGGACACATAAACTCACTGACATACTACATACATAAAGTGCATGGGTGAATCTGGACCAGTTAAAGTGACCGTGCAATAGATGTAAATCTCTCACCATATAATGGGATTGCGGTGGGCTAGCTTAAAGAAGCAACAAGGGTCCGAGGCTGAAGATAGCCTAGGCACCACCGCAGATGGTTTATTCAGCGTATCAGTTCTCTATGACTTGCTTCACTGATCCTCGTCACCCGATTCCCCTGTCCAAGAACCTATCCTGGTAGGGTTTCCTCTGGTGGCACAGTGATGCCCAGCTCAGAGTGTTTCCTGCTGATGAGTCACAGGATCCACCACAACTTAGATACAGCTGCATACTTGTATTCCTCACCCCCAAAAGTGGGGAGTATAAGGAATATAATGTGGATGAGTAAGACAATTATAATGATTACATCGCATTTTACATTGCATTTAAAGGAATTGAAAAAAAACTGATTAACAGGAGAATAATTTCTTGAGCATCCAGAGGGGATAATGGGATGGTGAATTAGTGAATTAGTATTATTAATAATAACGTGTTGTTGCCAATTTTCATTAAGGGGAAATTTTCATGAGTTATGCAAGTCTAAGGGTAATTAACATGAAATAGATTCACAAGCTTTCTATAGTGGGATGAAGTTTAATGGAGAAGTGTACATTGTGTTTTGGCATGGGACCAAAATAACAAATTATGTGATAATAAGAGGGATCGTGATGGTGATAAAGAAAGCTATAGCATGTTTACTGCAGATGGTTGGGTTGATTAAAAACAACATTGTTTTAATACAACATAGTTTAATGCAAAAAAAAGGAACTATAGTATGTGTAACAGGTGTTAAGGGGTTATTTGAGAAATGAATAATAAGGCCAGAGGTGTGAGCTATTGTTTCAAAAGACAGTAAAGTTTCTTTACTGATAGAAAGAGTTTATAGGAGTTTGAAAAATATTTTGTGTTTAATATGTGTAATGTTGAGAATAAAAAGTCATAATGTGACAAGGAAAGTTTAAAGAATTAAGCATTATTAATCTACAAAAGAGACAGGAAAGGCAGAATTTGAATCATGGCATGGTCCAATCGTTGGTTCAATAGTGGTAGAATTACACCTAAGCCTCTGCTTTGTCTCTCTTCTATATCATTTTTTGTTATTCTTTTTGGAATCCAGCAAAGATATGTTATCCAGCAAAGATATATTATCCAGAGACTGATTCAAAACTACAAAATGATTTGACGATTCAAATGTGTCACACAAATTATTTAAACAGTTACAAGAATATCAAAAGCTGCAAGAACCTTGGAAAGATATTTAACCAACACGAAAACACACAGTCCGGCACAGGACAATCACTAAGAGAGTGAAGACGGTGTTATGGTGAGAAGTTGCTTATGTTTTGGTTCCATTACAGATCGCATAGGATGGTCCTTGGCAAGTACCGCTGACTCTGATACAGCCGTTGCAAAGGCTGCAGAAGAAGGACACCTAGATCCATGAGCTTGCAATGAAATGAAAAGGTCAGAGACCAGAGCTTAAAGGAACCTAACACTAAAAACTATTGTATGGAGATACAATACAGAGACTGTTACTACTGTTACTACCACAGAGTTGTATTTGAATGAACCCTTCAATCAAGATAGAGATGATTCTGATCATTGATAATAGACTATGTGCTTATAAGCTAATATCCTACAGAACTTTTAACTTTTCTGAAAGTATACGGGAGCGACGTTATTTATAACAGCATCAGGACTTAATTTATTTATTTTTCTTTGAAGAGAGAGCGAGCAAACGTGTGGTGTAGGTATGAGTACTCATCCATTATTGTGGATGGGAATTATTTCAATAAGACCCTTCCTTCCTCTTTTCTTTTCTAAGCAGGAAATCCAGAGGGATTTATGACTGGTGTAACGAACACACACTTTGAAAAACGTGGTTGTGAGTATTATACTCCACTTGAAGACAGATGTATAGATTAATGCATGGATAATTTAAATAATTTAGGATATTATTCTGAGGAGTATCCAGTCCAGCAATACCATTAATTGTTGGAAAGATTTTAAGTACTGCAGCTATATAAATTGTATTGCTAATCATTATTTAAGACTATAATAGCAGGCCAAAGTTCTCTATGCAATTTACATTTGATGTGATTACCAAAACTTTATAGAGTCGTGACTCGTGATAATAGTGAAACACGGTACATGTGTATAGATACAACAGTATCTCAAGAAAGAACCACTGGTGATAATATTAGCTACACATATCGGGTGTATTTCAGTTAGTGGAAATAAAATAGGTCAATAATACAGAAAAAAAAAATGATCTTATGTAGATAGAAAAGGTTGATTTAAGGGAATGTGAAAGGATTGTTACAATATACTAACCTAAGGTTTCTAGATGTGCTAGATATAATGAGTTAGGTATATATATAGTAATGGTTACATATGGTGTTCATTAAGGTTTATGATGTAATATGTATTTTACTAGGAGTAGATTCAAAGGTTAAAAGAAGATATCATACATAACGGGGAATGGTAGTTGTCACCATGTCCTTAGGATATGATATATAATTGTTGACCTATTAATTCTAAAAATGTTTGTTATTTAAGAAGATTGATTTAGCAAGAAGATTGATTTAGCAATTTTATACAAAAATATATTAACTTGAGAAAAGTTTTCTTGCAGGATGAACTATTCCTAAAAAGAGTAATTGACTCAGTAATCAGGAAACATGTTCCTGCCACCAGAGTATCAATAAAACCTCAAAGTGGTAAAGGTGGCTAATAAGTTCTCCTATGGCTAATGAAGTCGTATGATTAATCAACTGGAAGTTGACGTTTTTTTTCAATTAAATTATTGATAACATGATTGAACTTTATGATAGGATATTCCAGAACTGTGGACATTTATGATGATTCCAGGACATTGGACATGAACTATTACGATACCATATTGTTCTACATTTTTTTAATACCACAAATTGGAGGATATTGTTGATTTCCGGAAACAGCACTTTGAGCTCACTGCTGTGCTTATTTGACCAAAGACATTACGGATCCTGATACGTGTAATGCCAAGTATATAAAGGAGGTCCATGATATAAAAGAACTTTAACCAAGGCATTATGATATGGACTGGAAAAGATAAATGTTTAAATCCTAGTATTCAATTTCAGGATTAGGAAAATGTTTTTAAGTATATTGTATGTGATTGTATGTGATGATGTATTCTGTGATGAGGTTTATTCTTTGGTAACCCCGATGTGATTATAGACATTCATTTGATGTTCACCGCATACAGGTGCGGCTTATGTTGTATTTAGAAGGCTACTGTCAAACGCAGAATAGCAATACTACATGAAGTGATTATTAGCTAACTATACGTTCCCAGAAATTCTCCTGAGATGACAGGGCACATGGATAATGTCCCTGATCAAAGGGTGGAGCTGTCGAATACTGGGACTGAGGCAACCTGCTGAAGGCCTAACAGTTATATATATGTACTACGGGATAGTACGTATATTATGTATACATCCAATAAGCAAAGGGTTCTCATATTCACTAGTATAATATGAAAGCATAACAGAATCCATTTTGATTCTAGCTAGATGATATAGCAAATTCATCTTGAACTTTATACACACCCTGAGAGAAAAACAACTTTGTTGGCTGAGTATTGTTTCCAACTACGCACTTTCTAAAAGCTCATAGAGTACAGATGTAATTCCTAATATGGACACAGTTGAAGCTCACGAGTATCTTTTTAGTATTCTTGACAATTGTCCCAATATTGCATAACTCTATTGCCTAACATTGTATTCCTGAGGTATGAAATCATATGGGAGGAATATACAAAAGGGGCGTAACTGTGTATTATATAAAACTCATTGTTGATACGTGTATCTGGTTGTTGTTGTTAAATGATTTGACACAGGACGAGAGAATGCTACCTCTCCCCTGTATACGGGCGTGGCCCTTTGAATAAATAATAATTGATTTTTATAAATCCATTTTCAATTCATTCTTTTACCTAACAACCCAAACAGCAACAAGATGGTTAATTTAGTTAATCCAAGAAAATTCAACAGGGCGTCCAGACATTTGTCTCTATGTAAGTCAGGTGTGTTTACAGAAATTCTTTGGTTTCATCACCAGCGTAGAAAGATACATATAATTTTTAAACTAGGTACGCTTACAAACAGTGGCAAAGATACCACATGTTTTTCCTTTGAATACGACTATACTACACATTGTGTACTTTTGTCTCATATTTCATATATGGTCGAGTCCTCTATCATTGGATATACAACAACCTCGATAACCCCCTTGGATCGATGCCCTTGAAAGAAACCGCTATATGAGGATATCTACTGTCTCCCACGTGAGTGTTAGGTACGCCCCTCTCTCACGATAGTAGATACCATTTAGATCTTGGTCTTCCACCACTGATTGATAAAGAGCACACCACATTTTGAAAAGATACCTTTATGGGCATGTCAACACCTGTCTTTGTGTAAGTCAGGTGTGTTCATAGGAGAATATGGTTTCCATATTTTGGTTTTAAAAAGATCACCTTACAAGTATTCTCTGACCACTTACATTGCCTAGTGAAGCATGTTAGCTTATATTGGCAAAAGATACTAGACCACATATTTTTTCATTTGTTCCACGTGACATTACCACACATTGTGTACTTCTGTCTCATTTCTTATTTTTTTGAATACGGTTGAGCTCTCCATCAAAAATTGGATACAGAATATCCTTGACTATTCGTCTGAATACAGCACAGCTAAGTATTTGTTTAGCACTCTCCTAGATTCCATGGAGCCACAGGAGGGACATAGGGAGGCTGAATACGTAAAACACTCTGAGTGAAAGTATGAACATCAGGAATAGACGCAATTTTCCTCTGAAACCACACTGACAAGGCAGATATATGAACCAGACAAAGGCCCAAGTCCAGGCCTTGTTGCAGAAAATCCAAAAGTTTGGAACTTCTTAATTTGTATGCGTCATAATTCTTAGCAGCACACCAGGTGAAGTAAGAATTCCAGACCCTATAATAAATCAGTGCAGAAGTCGGTTTACGGGCCTTCAGCACAGTTTGGACTACTGCCTTGGAGAATCCTTTGGCCCTCAGGAGTGATGCCTCAAGAGCCACGCCGTCAAAGCCAGTCTAGACAGGTCCGGGTAGACACAAGGGCCCTGAACGAGGAGGTCTTGGTGCAGAAGAAGTAGAAGAGGACGCTTTATCGATAGACCCTGCAAGTTTGAGAACCAATGCCGTCTGGGCCACACAGGAGCGACTAGAAGTAGTGTTCCTCCTTCTTGCTTGAACTTTCGTAGTACCCTGGGCAGGAGAGACACTGGAGGGAACACGTAGGGCAGCTGAAAGTTCCATGGAATTGCCAGTGTATCCACGAATGCTGCTTGAGGATCCCTTGTTCTTGATCCGTAGACCTGAACTTTATGATTGTGCTGAGATGCCATCAGATCTACGTCTGGTAGACCCCACTTCTCCACTAGGAGTTGAAAGACTTCCTGATGAATACTCCAATCTCCGGCATGTACGTCCTGACGACTGAGTTCCGCCTCCCAGTTGAGGACTCCTGGAATGAACACTAACGATATTGCTGGCAGGTGGCGTTCTGCCCAACGAAGGATTTTTGACACTTCCAACATTGCAATGCGGCGTTCGTAGTCAGTCGAACCCAGTTGGGAATCCAGAAGGGACGGCCCCTGCTCAACTGTTGTTCCTGTAGCCACTAGCCCAGTGACAAACAAACCTCCGAAGTCAAGGAGATCATTTGAGACCTGATCTGATGAGGCAGACCGTCCCACTTGGAAAGAATCAACCGCTGCAGAGGGCGGGAATGAAATTGAGCGTACTCTACCATGTCAAAAGCCGACACCATGAGGCCTACTACTTGCATCGCCAAGTGTATCGACACCCTTGGGCGAGAAAGGAAGTATCTGATCCTGTACTGAAGTTTTAGGACTTTCTCTTGAGATAGAAACAGTTTTTGACTGTGTGTCCAGCCGTGCCCCCAGGTGCACCATGTTCCAAGCAGGAACCAGCAAGGACTTCTTCCAGTTGATGAGCCACCCGTGGGCTTGTAGGAATTGGACCGTGAGGTCCAGATGACTTAGGAGAACATCGTTGGAGTTCGCCAGGATCAGCAAGTCGTCCAAATACGGCAGGATCCTGATTCCCTGACAGGGGAGAAGGGCTGTCATCACGGCCATGACCTTGGTGAAGATCCGAGGGGCTGGGGCCAGTCCAAACAGCAGAGCCTGGAATTGATAGTGTAGTTTGCCAATAGAAAACCGCAGATATTGATGATGCGATATGGCAATAGGTATATGCAGGCGAGCATCCTGTAAGTCCAGGGGTACCATATAGTCTCCGGGTTCCATGGCCAGTACAATCAAGCGCAGCATTTCCATATGGAATTTGGACACTCTCACAAAACTTGTTCAGTGATTTGAGGTTGAGTATAGGCCGGAAAGACCCATTAGGTTTCGGGACTAGAAACAGGGTCGATTAGTATCCTCTGCCTCTCTGGGACAGGGGTACTGGCACTACCACTCCTGTAGCCAGGAGGGATCGCACAACCAGGTGTAGAGCTTGCGCTTTCAACGGATCCGAAGGGATAACCATTGTGCAGAACTGGCGAGGGGGACGTCTCTTGTAAGAGACTTTATACCCATGAGAGACAACTTCTCGCACCCAAGCGTCTGAAGTGGTCCTTAACCAGACCTGGGCGAATTGCAGAAGTCAGCCTCCCACCCTGGGATCCCCCAGGAGGAGTCCCACCCTGTCATGCAGCTGGCTTGTCTTGTTTGGAAGCAGGCTGACGGGCAGCCCAGGATTGTTTAGGTTTGGGCTTGGTGGTTTTGGAAGCACGAGCCTGTCTCGGTATGCCTGACCCTTTGATTTCCCTGGAGCCCGAAAGGAATGAAAATTGGTGCTCTTTGCCTTCGGTGCAGAAGGATTCATATTCGGGAGAAAAGCAGTCTTAGCAGCTGCTAAGTCAGTCACAATTTTATTAAAAGGGAATACCTCCAAAGTCTTCTTGGAGTCCAGATCCACCTTCCATGACCTCAACCACCGAATACGGCGAGGCAAGATGGACGTAGTCGACGCCTTGGCCGCCATTACACCTGCCTCGGAGGACGCCTCCTGAATATAATGGGAGGCTGTGGCAATATGAGACAGATATTGTCTGGCAGTATTAGAGATATCCTGAGGTAGCTCTTCCTCAATAGCCTGAACCCATGCTTCGATACCTTTTGTGGCCCAAGAGGCTGCTATAGCGGGTCTATGTACCGCACCTGTAAGGGAGTAGATAGATTTCAGGCATCCCTTCACACGCTTATCTGTCAGTTCCTTCAATGAAGTGACAGTGGTGACAGGCAGAGTAGATGACACCACAAGCTGCGTGATATGGGCATCCACCGGAGATGAATTTTCCCACTTGTTACACAACTCAGCAGGGAGAGGATAACGAACGAACATCTTTTTAAGACGGGGAGAATTTCTTTCCTGGAGAAGACCAGGGTTCCTGACGTATATCAACTAAGTAGTCAGAATGTGGCAATCCTTCCATAGTTACCTTCTGACGTTTACATTTATCAGGTTTCTTAGACGCAGTAGTGGGATCTACATCATCATCAATTTGTAGAATCAGCTTAATAGCCTCCACAAGGTCAGGGACATCAACCTGAGCTGTAGAGTCCTCGTCAGAAGCGACTGTATCAGTGTCTGACGGGTCGGTGAATTCTCCATCCTCATCAGAAGTAACATCTGAAATATTAGTGGACTACGAGGAGGAATGTGCCTGCTTAGACGACCCCTTGACCCCAGAGGGACGTGGGGTAGGTTTTTGACCAAAGATTGATTCAATTGTTGAATCTGGAGAGATATCGTATCCGCCCAGGCGGAATAACCACAGGGACAACATGTGGCAGCAATGGCACAGGAGGTCCCATAGGGGGCATAAGGCATTTGACTAGTATATTAAGCATAGTTGAAAACGCCACCCAAGGTGGTTCCTGATTGGCTACTGAAACAGCAGGCTGACTAGGAGATGTACAACACCCAGTACAGAGACCATCAGTCAAAACTTCCCCTACAGGCAAATCCTTGGTGCAAGCATTGCATGATGCAGAAGCATCCGCAGATTGCCCGCCCTTTGTTGCAGACATTATAAAGAATGTAGCCACAGAGCGTAACAGTACAATATAGCCAAATACAGTACCTGCAAATAACGCCCTGAGTTATGTGACAGTAAATACAGGACACAAATAGAATTAAAGCGGTCTGAGGTGACTGAAATACACAGTAAATCACACTAAACAGTATATACTGCGTAGCACTATATATGAGACCCTGACGCAACTAGACCCCCCCAGGGTACAGAATACAGTGATAGCAATAGGTGGGATACACTGAAAGTGAAATCATATATATCAATGCACAGTCAGAGACTTGATAGATATAGCAGAATACTTGTACTAAATATTCAGGTAGAAGGACACTTGTTCTTAACTGTCTAAAATGACATGTACAGTAGAATACTTAAGTGACTGTAAATGCACAGCACTGAGCAGGCAGGCGGATTTGCAGAGGAGACATTGCCCTGCAGTCCCGGAGAGCAGCCGCAGCTACTTGTGAAAAGATGGCGCCCAAATTTCTATCAGGGAGTGAGAGTGAGAAGCAGCTCCAGGGCGGGAACACCAGCAGTAGAAGGCACCCAGAGCTGGGGGAGGGGCTATAGGTCTAGTGCCTTATCCCCTATGCTGGTCCTCACCACTGGGTACGATGGAGCCTTATTAAAATGGACTTTTGTATAATCTGACCTGTGCTCCCTGCCCTGGTGGATATAGTGGGGTCCCTGTTGTGGCACAGTGTCCACACCAGAGGTCGCGGTCCGTCTCCTAAGACCACGACCGGAACGTGATTTTGGCGAGTCCCACCTGGGAGACCCTCTTACCCCCTCCCAAAGAAGCAGCCACGCAATCCTGGAGAGCGCCAGCGGTGGTGTGCCTGGGAACCGAAGCGCCTCCGCCACAAGCACCCGGGAACTCTGCCAGTGGGAGTATGCGGCGCTGCTGGGGAGGTGTTGGAGCCGCAGCACAGCATGTCACTAGGACATAATAGTGCTGGAGCCCTTGAAGATTCTTCTAACAAAGCTCTTTTCAGGGCTGCCTAGCGCAGCAACCTGTTAAGTGACCTGCTCTGCAGGCACCAACTTACAAACTGAGCTCCAGTGCACGGAGGCGGGGTTATAGAGGAGGCCCTGCAATGCATCTTGGGAACAGTCAAAGGTTTAGCCTGTTGGTGCCTCTGGCTCAAGATCCAACTCTACACCCCAATGTTTTCCTGGGGAACAGTGTACAACCCTGCAGAAATGTAGTTTTTCCTATGCATATTCTATACAGTATTCTTTCTTCTATGGCATATATCTTCTTTGGCTCTGGTCACAGGATCCCCATCACTGGTGTCCAAGGTGCTGCACCTCTGTCACGCCTGACACTTTCCAGGATTTGTCATCATGGTGGCTGTCTGGATTGTCTCAGATATGTCTGAAAATAGCTATATCATCCAGGTAAACTACTGCAAGTGCATCAGTCCCTCTAGCAAGTGCTGGGAAATGACAGGTGCATCTTTTTTTTTTTTTTTTTTTTTTTAAAGCCAAACAACATTTCCCTGGACTCAAATAAAGCAGACTGTTCCTGTTCTTTTTCAGGGTAATCTGCCAATATCTTACAATGAGTGATGGGTGCCAGAAGGTTTTCAGGTTGGGAGGGGGGAGGGCTTTCTGAGGGTTATTTCATTTTGGCACACTATATCTATATATACACACATACAGGGGGTCATTCCGAGTTGTTTGCTCGCAAGCTGCTTTTAGCAGCTTTGCACACGCTAAGCCGCCGCCTACTGGGAGTGAATCTTAGCTTATCAAAATTGCGAACGAAAGACACTTCTTAGCAGTTTCTGAGTAGCTCCACACTTACTCGGCATCTGCGATCAGTTCAGTCAGTTTCGTTCCTGGTTTGACGTCACAAACACACCCAGCGTTCGCCCAGACACTCCTCCGTTTCTCCAGCCACTTCCGCGTTTTTCCCAGAAACGGCAGCGTTTTTTCGCACACACCCATAAAACGGCCTGTTTCCGCCCAGAAACACCCACTTCCTGTCAATCACATTACGATCACCAGAACGAAGAAAAAACCTCATAATGCCGTGAGTAAAATACCTAACTGCATAGCAAATTTACTTGGCGCAGTCGCACTGCGGACATTGCGCATGCGCATTAGCGACTAATCACTCCGTTGCGAGAAAAAAATAACGAGCGAACAACTCGGAATGACCCCCACAGTTTCAAACCAGCTCACTTGGGACCTTCCTAAGTAAAGCCCTGCTAGGTACCAGAGTGGACCATTTTCCACTGACCAAAACCTGGGATTTTAAGGTCAGTGGAAAAGGGGCATTAGTAACCATCCAAAAAATGCCTCAGAACGGGAACAAAGACAGAACCAGCACATAATAAACTTTACTCATTTCTTAAAGGAAGCAGAAACTACAGTTCAAAAGACTGTCACCCAGGAACAGATGGTTGGCAGACTACCCCATACATGATGGTCAGAGGCAGCCTTGTTGCGCTGCTGCCGCCACCACCACCCTCCACACAACAACTCACTCTCTTTAATGCCAGCACTTGTCCTCAGTAGACTCTGGCCTGGTCTGTGCTTCCAATAATATCGGTGGCTCAGGTCTCTGGCTCCATGATGTTTTTGCTGTCTTTCTGGACATATCTGTGGTGCAGATAAGGAGGCAAGTGTTGTGAATGGGTGTAGGGTGTGCATCCTGAACCTAGAGGACCATATACACAGCACATTATAGATAACCACCAGAATGGGCGTATTTACTAAAGATCATGTTTATGCCTGAAATTTGAAAAGGGGAGCATTTTGACTAGCAAAAACGAGAATTATGGTAAGAACTTACCGTTGTTAAATCTCTTTCTGCGAGGTACACTGGGTTCCACAAGGAATAACATAGGGGTGTAGAATAGGATCTTGATCCGAGGCACCAACAGGTTCAAAGCTTTGACTGTTCCCAAGATGCACAGCACTGCCTCTTCTATAACCCCGCCTCCGTGCACAGGAGCTCAGATTCGTTAACCAGCCAAAGCAGTAGCAGGTACTAGAGACGACAAGCGCTCGTAGCCAAGTACACCACACTCACCACAGGAGAGGGCGTCAGCGGCTATGCCATACCAACTCAAAGAAGCTAAGTGCGTCAGGGTGGGCGCCTTGTGGAGCCCAGTGTACCTCGCCAAAAAAGATTTAACAACGGTAAGTTCTTACCATAAATCTCGTTTTCTGCTGCGGGGTACACTAGGCTCCACAAGGAATAACATCAGGGATGTCCTAAAGCAGTTCCTTATGGGAGGGGACGCATCAAAGGAAACATCCTGGGAGGTGGAAGTATCGAAGGCATAGAACCTAATGAACGTGTTCCCAGAGGACCACGTAGCCACCTTGCACAATTATTCAAGGGTCGCACCACAGTGGGCCACCCAAGAAGGTCCAACCGACCGAGTAGAATGGGCTTTGATGGCAGCAGGAACCGGACGACCAGCCTGTACATAAGCATGTGCAATCACCATTCTAATCCATCGGGCCAGAGTCTGCTTGGAAGCAGGCCAGCCACGTTTGTGAAAACCAAACAGTACGAAAAGAGAATCAGATTTCCTAATGGAGGATGTTCTCTTCACATAGATACGGAGAGCCCGTACTACATCCAAAGACCACTCTGTGGTAGACAACTCAGTAGAATTAAAGGCCGGCACCCCAATCTTCTGGTTAAGGTGGAAGGAAGACACCACCTTGGGTAAATAACCAGGCCGCGTTCTAAGAACCGCTCGGTCCTGGTGAAAAATCAAATAGGGAGACTTACAGGATAAGGCACCCAAGTCTGAGACCCTTCTAGCTGAAGCAATGGCCAGCAAAAACAGTACCTTAAGGGAAAGCCACTTAAGGTCAGCAAAGGCAAGAGGTTCAAACGGAGACTCTTGTAAGGCCTCCAAAACCACCGACAGATCGCAAGGGGTCACAGGTGGCACATAAAGAGGCTGAATCCGCAACACGCCTTGAGTGAATGTATGTACATCAGGTAGGGCAGCAATCTTTCTCCGGAACCAAACAGACACGGCAGAGATGTGAACTTTGAGGGAGGCCAAACGCAGGCCTAAGTCCAGGCCCTGTTGTAGAAAGTCCAATAGTTTAGCCGTACTAAACTTGAAAACGTCATGATTGTGAGACGCACACCAAGTAAAGTAAGCATTCCAGACCCTATAGTAGATTAGAGCAGAAGCCGGCTTACGGGCCTTCAACATAGTTTGAACGACCGCCTCAGAAAAACACTTGGCCCTCAGGACAGAAGCTTCAAGAGCCATGCCGTCAAAGCCAGACGGGCCAAGTCCTGGTAAACACAAGGGCCCTGAACGAGGAGGTCTGGTCGTTGCGGAAGTAGAAGGGGCCGATCCAACGAGAGGCCCTGTAGATCGGAAAACCAGTGCCGCCTGGGCCACGCTGGAGCGTCCAGAAACAGGTTTCCTCCTTCTTGCTTGAACTTCCGTATTACTCTGGGCAGAAAAGACACCGGAGGGAACACATACGGCAGCCGAAAGTTCCATGGAATTGCCAGAGCATCCACGAACGCTGCTTGAGGATCCCTTGTCCTTGCTCCGAAAAACCGGAACCTTGTGATTGTGTCGAGACGCCATCAGATCCACATCTGGAAGGCCCCACGTGTCCACAAGAAGTTGAAACACATCTGGATGGAGGCTCCACTATCCGGCGTGTACGTCCTGATGACCGAGATAGTCCGCTTCCCAGTTCAGAACGCCCAGAATGAACACCGCTGCTACGGCCGGCAGATGGCGTTCTGCCCACTGAAGAATCCGTGATACTTCCGTCATCGCCATGCGGCTTCTAGTACCGCCTTGATGATTGATTTACGCCACCGTGGTGGTGTTGTCCGATTGTACTTAAACAGGTCTGTTCTGTATCAGATGCTGGGCCATTGTCAACGCATTGAACACTGCCTGCAATTCCAGAATGTTTATCGGGAGTAGAGACTCCTCCTTGGTCCACCGACCCAGGAGAGAGTGTTGCTCCAGCACCGCACCCCAACCTCTCAGACTGGCATCCGTTGTCAGTAGGACCCAGTTGGATATCCAGAAGGGACGGCCCTTGCTCAAATCGATGATCCTGTAGCCACCAGCTCAGTGATAGGTGGACCTCCGGAGACAAGGAGATCATGCGAGATCTGATCCGGTGAGGAAAGCTGTCCCACTTGGACAGAATCAACTTCTGCAGAGGGAGAGAATGGAAATGAGCATACTCCACCATGTTGAAAGCCAGCACCATGAGACCTAGCACTTGCATTGCTGAATGAATCGACACTTGTGGACGAGATAGGAAGCATCGAATCCTGTCCTGAAGTTTCAGGACTTTCTCCTGAGACAAGAACAACCGCTGGTTGTGAGTGTCCAATAACGTTCCAGTCGACAAGCCACCCGTGGGCTGTCATGACCTGGACAGTCAGATCTAGATGACACAGGAGAAGTTCTGGGGAATTTGCAAGGATCAACAAATCGTCTAGGTACGGTAGGATCCTGACCCCTTGACGGCATAGTGAAGTCATCATGACCACCATTATTTTGGTTTGACAACAGCTCCCCGAGTTTTCACCAAAGGGTAATGCCCAAAATTGGTAATGAAGGTTGCCCACCACGAACCTCAGGTACTGCTGATGACACTGCAATGGGAATATGCAGGTAGGCATTCTGTATGTCCAGAGAGACCATATAGTCCCCAGGCTCCAAGGCCAGAACAATAGAGCGCAGAGTTTCCATACAAAACTTGGAGACCCACACATACTTGTTCAAGGGCTTCATATTGAGAATGGGCCACGAGGAACCGTTCGGTTTCGGGACTAGAAACAGTGGTGAATAGTACCCCTTGCCTCTCTCAGCCAGAGACACCTTTACTACCACTCCTGTGGTCAGGAGGAAATGTACCACCGAATGCAGAATGTTTGCTTTAGCCGGGTCCAGAGGAACATGCAAAATCGATGAGGGGGACGACTCTTGAAGGGTACGGCGTAACCTTGAGTGACGACTTCCCTTACCCAGGTATCTGAAGTGGTCTTCAACCATTCCTGAGCAAAACCTAGAAGTCGGCCCCCCACCCCGGGATCCCCCATAGGGAGGCCCGCCCCGTCATGTGGCTGGCTTGTCCATTTTGGAAGCAGGCTGACGGGCAGCCCAGGCTCGCTTCGGTCTGGGCTTGGCAGATCTGGAAGCACGAGCTTGCTTTGGGTACGCCTGACCTTTTGCTTTACCTAGAGGACGAAAGGGCCAAGGGAAAGTACTTTTAGCCTTCTCTGCGGAAGGAGCCGTACTAGGTAGGCAAGCTGTTTTAGCAGTAGTCAGATCAGCCACAATATTATGGAGGTCTTCTCCAAAGAGAATGTCTCCCTTGAAAGGAAGCACCTCCAGAGTTTTCTTGGAATCCATATCCACCGACCACGATCTCAACCAAAGGATACGTCTGGCCAAGACGGACGTAGTAGCAGCCTTGGCCTCCAGCACCCCGGCATCGGAGGCCGCCTCCTTAAGGTATAGAGAAGCCATGGTAATATATGAGACAATGTCGAGCATGCTCAGAAGCATTAGAAGGCAACTCCGCCTCTAGCGCCTGAGCCCCCGTCTGAACAGCTTCAGCAGCCCATGTTGATGCAATGGTTGGCCTATGCACAGCCCCAGTTAGGGTGTAAATCGCTTTCAAACAACCCTCCACACGTCTATCCGTCGGTTCCTTCAGAGAGGCGACGGTAGTTACTGACAGAGCAGAGGAAACTACCATGCGCGCCACATGAGAATCTACAGGTGGAGGAGTTTCCCAATTTTTACATAGCTCCGCTGAGAGAGGATAGCGAGCCAACAGCCTCTTATTTGGTGAGAATTTTGTCCCTGGATTTCCCAGGATTCCTGACGTATGTCAGCCAGGTAATGAGAATGAGGTAAAACTTGTTTAACCACCTTCTTATGTTTAAATCTGTCCGGCTTTTTAGAGACAGCCTCAGGCTCATCAGAAACCTGAAGAATGAGCCTAATTACCTCAATCAAATCAGGGACATCCACCAATGACTTCCCTTCCCCATCAGAAGCATCTGAGTCAGTGTCTGTGGGATCAGTATATGCACCATCCTCCTCAGGGGACGTGTCTGGGATGGCAGTGGATTGTGAGAAGGTAATGGCCCATTTAGAAGACGTCTTAGGCGGGTGAGTGTGACACTTAGTTACAGCAATTGAACCGGTCAATGACTAAATCTGAGTGGAGATTTGATCTGCCCATGGCGGATTAATAGCAGGGACCATAAACTGCTGCATTGGCACAGGTGGTACCACAGGGGGCGCCAATTTAGTTACAAGCATGTTTAACAGCGTGGAAAAGGTAGCACAAGGTGGGTCATTTGTTGCACCCAGTGCTACAGACCCACTGGAGGTAAGAAACCCCCTGAACTCTCTGCTGCCAAATTTTCCTCCACAATGTCTGTGGCATCACCACCACGTAATGTGGGAGAAGCCCCAGCTCCGTTGCTTCATGTAGCGGACATAACAAGAAGCACAATATTGGGCAACCTGGTACAATTCTTAGCAGCGATATACCTAGCAAGAACTCCCAGTGAAGTGCGACTGTGTCAGCACAAACTGGGAATTCAAGAGATATATGGTAACTATAAATCACAATGAAAAATAAACAGCAAGTATATCTTGTGAAAAAAACCTATATTATACAGAAAACCTGATACACTTAGGCCCCTCAGGTTATGGAATATAGGAGTAGCACGCTGAGTGAAATACCCGATATGGCAACCACGCAGCAGCTACATGCACACACACATATATAATCACAAGCGTACCATGCAGAAAATAGGATTTTAATACCTACCGCTAAATCCTTTTCTCTTAGTCCGTAGAGGATGCTGGGGATGCTTCAAGAACCATGGGGTATAGACGGAATCCGCAGGAGACATGGGCACACTATAAGACTTTGAATGGGTGTGAACTGGCTCCTCCCTCTATGCCCCTCCTCCAGACTCCAGTTATAGGAACTGTGCCCAGGGAGACGGACATTTCGAGGAAAAGGATTTATTTAATTATTTTAAACTAAGGTGAGATACATACCAGCTCACACCACTAACACGCCGTACAACATGGCATTCAACAACAACGCATGCAACGGTATGACCAAGTCACAGATTGACTGAACTCAACGCAACATGAGCGTAACAATAACCAAACTGCAGATACAGCCCGCACTGGGATGGGCGCCCAGCATCCTCTACGGACTAAGAGAAAAGGATTTACCGGTAGGTATTAAAATCCTATTTTCTCATACGTCCTAGAGGATGCTGGGGATGCTTCAAGAACCATGGGGTTTATACCAAAGCTCTAGAACGGGTGGGAGAGTGCGGATCACTCTGCAGCACCGATTGACCAAACAAGAGGTCCTCCTCAGCCAGGGTATCAAACTTGTAAAGGTGTTTGAACCAGACCAAGTAGCAGCTCGGCAAAGTTGTAACGCCGAGACTCCCCAGGCAGCCGCCCAGGATGAGCCCACCTTTCTGGTAGAATGGGCTTTCACCGATTTCGGTAACAGCAATCCTGCCATAGAATGAGCCTGCTGAATCGTATTACAAATCCAGCACGCAATAGTCTGCTTAGAAGCAGGAGCCCCAATCTTGTTGGGAGCCCACAGGACAAACAGCCTCTGTTTTCCTAATCTGCGCCGTTCTGGCGACATAGATCTTCAAAGCTCTGACCACATCGAGAGTTTGACTCCACCAAGGCGTCAGTAGCCACTGGCACCACAATTGGCTGGTTCACATGAAAATGATGAAACCACTTTTGGCAGAAATTGCTCACGAGTTCTCAACTCCACTCTATCAGCATGGAAAATCAAATATGGGTTTTTGTGAGACAAAGCCGCCAACTCAGACACTCGCCTTGCAGACGCCAAGGCCAACAACATGACTACTTTCCAAGTAAGGATATTTAACTCAACCTTGCGCAAAGGTTCAAACCAATGTGATTGCAAGAATTGCAACACCACATTAAGGTGGGGGCACAGAGGGAGGTTGGATGTGCAGCACGCTTTTTACGAAGGTCAGAACTTCTGGAAGGGAGGCCAATTCTTGTTGAAAAAAGATCGACAAGGCCGAAATCTGTACTTTAATAGAGCCTAACTTTAGGCCCGCATCCACACCTGCTTGTAGGAAATGGAGCAAACGCCCCAGGTGAAATTCTTCAGTAGGAGCCTTCTTGGATTCACACCAAGACACATTTTCTCCAAATACGGTGGTAATGCTTTGCCGTTACTTCTTTTCTAGCCTGAAGAAGTGTAGGAATGACTTCACTGGGAATACCCTTTCGGGCTAGGATTTGGCGTTCAACCGCCACGCCGTCAAACGCAGCCGCGGTAAGTCTTGATACACGCACGGCCCCTGTTGCAACAGGTCCTCTCGAAGAGGAGGAGGCCGGGGATCTTCTATGAGCAACTCCTGAAGATCTGGATAGCAGGCCCTTTTTGGCCAATCCGGAACAATGAGGATCGCCTGAACCCTTATTCTTCTTATAATTTTTATCACCTTTCGAATGAGTGGAAGTGGAGGGAACACATAGACCGACTGAAACACCCACAGTGTCACTAGGGCGTCCACCGCTATCGCTTGAGGGTCCCTTGACCTGGAACAATATCTCTGAAGTTTCTTGTTGAGGCGGGACGCCATCATGTCCACTTGAGGAACTCCCCAACGACTTGTCACTTCTGTGAAGACCTCTTAATGAAGACCCCACTCTCCTGGATGGAGATCGTGTCTGCTGAGGAAGTCTGCTTCCCAGTTGTCCACTCCTGGAATGAAGACCGCTGACAGAGCGCTGGCATGTCTTTCCGCCCAGCAAAGAATCTTCGTGGCCTCGGCCATCGCCGCTCTGCTCTTTGTTCTGCCTTGGCGGTTTATGTACGCCACTGCTGTCACGTTGTCTGACTGAATCAAGACCGGCAGACCCCGAAGATGTTCTGCTTGCAGTATGCCGTTGTAGATGGCTCTTAATTCCAGAATGTTTATGTGTAGACAAGCTTCCTGGCTTGACCACTTTCCCTGAAAGTTTCTTCCCTATGTGACTGCTCCCCAGCCTCGGAGGCTTGCATCTGTGGTCACCAGGATCCAATCCTGAATCCCGAACCTGCGTCCCTCCAGAAGGTGAGAACTGTGCAGCCACCACAGAAGGGAAATTCTGGTCCTGGGAGATAGAATTATTTTCCGGTGCATGTCCAGGTGAGACCCGGACCACTGGTCCAGCAGGTTCCATTGAAACACCCTGGCATGGAACCTGCCATACGGAATGGCCTCGTAGACCGCCACCATCTTCCCCAGCAACCGAGTGCAGTGAAGAACGGACACCTTTTCCGGTTTCAGAATCTGTCTCGCCATGTTCTGTATTTCCAGAGCTTTTTCCACTGGAAGAAAAACTCTGCAATTCTGTATTCAGAATCATACCCAGGAACAACAGCCGTGTCGTTGGATCTAACTGTGATTTTGGCAAATTTAGGAGCCAACCGTGTTGTTGCAGAATCATCAGTGAAAGGGCAACATTCTTAATCAATTGCTCCTTGGACCTCGCCTTTATGAGGAGATTGTCCAAGTACGGGATAATTGTGATTCCCTGCTTGCGCAGGAGAACCATCATTTCCGCCATTACTTTGGTGAAAATCCTCGGAGCCGTGGACAGACCAAACGGCAACGTCTGAAATTGGTAATGACAATCCTGCACAGCAAATCTCAGGTAAGCCTGATGTGGAGGATATATGGGGACATGTAAGTAGGCATCTTTTATGTCGACCGACACCATAAAATCCCCCTCCTCCAGACTGGAGATCACTGCTCGTAGAGATTCCATCTTGAACTTGAATTTTTTTTAGAAAGAAATTGAGGGATTTTAGGTTTAGAATCGGTCTAACTGAGGAATCCGGCTTCGGGACCACGAACAGGCTCGAATAAAAACCTTCCCCCTGTTGAGACGAGGGTACCGTGACAAACACTTGATTTTGACACTTTAGTATCGCAGCGCTATCTCCCTTTCTGGAAGAGAAGCTGGCAAGACCGATTTGAAAAATCGGTGAGAGGGCACGTCTTGAAACTCTAACTTGTACCCCTGGGTTACTATGTCTACTATCCAAGGATCCAGGTCCGAGTGCACCCAGACCTGACTGAAGAGTTTGAGATGTGCCCCCACTGGTGCGGACTCCCGCAGAGGAGCCCCAGCGTCATGCGGTGGATTTGGTAGAAGCCGGAGAGGACTTCTGCTCCTGGGAACTTACCACAGCCTGTGACCTTTTTCCCCTTCCTCTCCCCCTCGCAGCAATGAAGGAGGATCCACGTCCTTTTTTTGAATTTATTGGGCCGAAAGGACTGCATCTGATAGTCAGGCGGCTTCTTCTGCTGTGCAGGAACATAAGGTAAAAATGAAGACTTACCCGCGGTGGCCGTAGACACCAGGTCAGTGAGGCAGTCCCCAAACAAGACCTTACCGTTAAACGGTAGAGACTCCATCACCTTCTTAGAGTCAGCATCAGCATTCCATTGATGAATCTACAATGCTCTCCTTGCTGAGACTGCCATGGCATTGGCCCTTGATCCCAAAAGGCCAATATCCCTTACAGCTTCTTTTAAATATCCTGCAGCGTCCCTGATGTGACCCAAAGTCAAGAGAACACTATCCCTGTCTAGGGTATCTACCTCAGATGACAAGTTATCTGCCCACTTTTCAATAGCGCTACTCACCCATGCCGAAGCAACAGCAGGCCTGAGTAGCGACCCTGTAGTGACATAAATGGATTTTAGGGTATTTTCCTGCTTACGCTCCGCAGGATCCTTTAGGGCTGCCGTGTCAGGGGACGGAAGCGCCACCTTTTTGGATAGACGCGATAAAGCTTTGTCTACCATGGGGACTGACTCCCACCTTTCCCTGTCCCCAGAGGGGAACGGATATGCCACTGGAATTCTTTTGGGAACATGTATCTTTTTGTCAGGATTTTCCCAAGTCTTTTCAAAAAGTGCGTTCAGTTCATGATGAAACGTTACCTCAGGTTTCTTTCCTTTAAACATACAGACCCTAGTATCAGGAACAGCAGGGTCCTCAGTGATATGTAATACGTCTTTTATCGCCACAATCATGTACTGAATACTCTTAGCTAGTTTTGGATGTAATCTGGCATCACTATAGTCGACACTGGAATCAGAGTCCGTGTCGGTATCTGCTATCTGGGTAAATGCACGTTTCTGTGACCCCGAAGGGGTCTCGGCCTGTGACAAAGCATTTTCCATGGATTTCCTCCATGTCTGGTTCATAGGCTCAGATTTATCAAATCTCTTAGTCAACTTCACATTTGCGTTTAAAACACTCAACATATTCTCCCAATCATCCGTTGGCGGTGCCGACACGGTCACTCAGTATTTTCTGTCCCCACTCTAGCCTCCTCCTAAGAGGAGCATTCAGCCTCAGACATGTCGACACACACGTACCGACACCCACAACCACACTGGGGCTATAGGAGACAGACCCACAATAAAGCCTGCAAGAGAGACACAGAGAGAGTTCTGCCAGATCACACCCAGCACCTATCCCGGTACTGAGGCCAGTAAAATGACTGCCCAGACCTGTTAGCGCTTATATATATATATATATATATATATATATATATATAAATAAATATATACACACACACACAAATCAGCACCAAATTATTTGTGCCCCCCCCGTTTTGCACCGTTACTTGTACAGCAATGTGGAGGACAGGGCCAGCGTCCCTGCAGCTTCTGGAGGAGAGAAAATGGCGCTGGTCAGAGTTGTGTGGGCTAAGCACCGCCCACTACACGGCGAGCTTCAGTCCCGCTCAAAAATATGTTTATACTGGCAGGGGTCCCTTAACTAGTGCCCGGGGCACTGTTATAACTCATGCCAGTCTGATTTGAGGTGTTCATGCTGCCCAGAGCGCCCACCCTGCACTGCTGTGTTGTGTGTGGGAGCACGGCACGCAGCGCGGCCGCCGCGCGGTACCTCTTCTGCCGTCACTGAAGTCTTCTAATCTTCTCATACTCACCCGGCTTCTATCTCCTGGCTTTGTGAGGGGGGTGACGGCGCGGCTCCGGGAACAAGCAGCTAGGTGTACCGTAGTGATCGAACCCTCTGGAGTTAATGGTGTCCAGTAGCCTAAGAAGCAGAGCCCTTGAACTCTTAAGAAGTAGGTCTGCTTCTCTCCCCTCACTCCCACGATGCAGGGAGCCTGTAGCCAGCAGGTCTCCCTGAAAATAACAAACCTAATAAAGCCTTTTTCAGAGAAACTCTGGAGAGCTCCTCAGCGTGCATCCAGTCTCACTGGGCACAGAATCTAACTGAAGACTGGAGGAGGGGCATAGAGGGAGGAGCCAGTTCACACCCATTCAAAGTCTTATAGTGTGCCCATGTCTCCTGCGGATCCTGTCTATACCCCATGGTTCTTGAAGCATTCCCAGCATCCTCTAGGACGTATGAGAAATTATGCACCATAAAACTGCACTGGACTAGCAATACAAAGTAATACTCAGTATAGCTATATGTGTTAACAATAGATATAACAAAGCACAGTAGATACTGGATGTATATCACAGGGCGTTTGTACCCACACAGCCCTGAATTTATGCACTCTTTAACTAACACTGTCCCAGTGACATGTAGAATACTTAAGTGTCCTATAAAATGCACAGCGCTGGCAATCAGGCAGCTTCACAGAGAAGTATTTGCCCCAACAGTCCCAGGAACAGCTCAGCTTCGTTGTGATGGCTGCTGACAGGGAGTGAGGGAGAGATATGCAGCTCAGGGCGGGAACATTCACTGAAATGGCGCCCTGGGGCTAAAGGTTAGGCCTTCTCCTCCTGCTGGCATCCGCACCGGGCGCTGCGGGCTATGCAAAACGGGGTTTTGATAGAGGAAAACCCCCCACCTGTGCCCAGTGTCCCGGCGGCTAATGGAGCGGCTGCCTAGTAACAGTGTCCATGCCAGTGTGCACGGCCCACCTCCCACGGCCGCGCCGGATCGCGGGAAACAGCGGCCGGAGACCCCTTACCTCCCCATGTACCTGCGGCCATGCGATCCTGGAGAGCAGCGGCGGATGTGTGTGACTAACCAGAATGACAACGGAGCCTCCGCTGTAGTTACCCGGCAACCAGGGCGCAGGAGTATACAGCGCCGCTGGGGGTGATGGAGCTGCAGCAACGTATGTCTAATGACATTATAAGCTGCAGCCATTGAAGTCTTGAAAGTTTTCTTTTCTTCTCTCTTCAATTTAAGCTTTAATATGGGCTGCAAAGGCAGCCCCCCTCTGTTGATAGCCTGCTTACTGCATGGCACCAACTTACAAACTGAACTCCTGTGCACGGAGGCGGGGTTATAGAGGAGGCGGCACTGTGCATCTTGGGAACAGTCAAAGCTTTGAGCCTGTTGGTGCCTCGGATCAAGATCCTACTCGACACCCGATGTTATTCCTTGTGGAGCCCAGTGTACCGCGCAGCAGAAATACGGCTAGTAGTTTTTCTGATTTTAAAGTTCAAGCATAAACATGATCAAACCAGACACTCAGTAAATAAACGCCTCTCTCTCTTTTTTTGATCTGTGGCGGGTATATTTACTAAGTGGCTGGTTTGAAATCCCAGCATAGAAACACAGATTGGAGGAAAAAATAAGATTTTACTCACCGGTAAATCTATTTCTCGTAGTCCGTAGTGGATGCTGGGAACTCCGAAAGGACCATGGGGAATAGCGGCTCCGCAGGAGACTAGGCACAACTAAAGAAAACTTTTAGGTCACCTGGTGTGCACTGGCTCCTCCCACTATGACCCTCCTCCAAGCCTCAGTTAGGACACTGTGCCCGGACGAGCTGACATAATAAGGAAGGATTTTGAATCCCGGGTAAGACACTTACCAGCCACACCATATAACTCGTGATACTATACCCAGTTTAACAGTATGAAAACAACTGAGCCTCTCAACAGATGGCTCAACAATAACCCTTTAGTTAACAATAACTATGTACAAGTATTGCAGACAATCCGCACTTGGGATGGGCGCCCAGCATCCACTACGGACTACGAGAAATAGATTTACCGGTGAGTAAAATCTTATTTTCTCTGACGTCCTAGTGGATGCTGGGAACTCCGAAAGGACCATGGGGATTATACCAAAGCTCCCAAACGGGCGGGAGAGTGCGGATGACTCTGCAGCACCGAATGAGAGAACTCCAGGTCCTCCTCAGCCAGGGTATCAAATTTGTAGAATTTTGCAAACGTGTTTGCCCCTGACCAAGTAGCAGCTCGGAAAAGTTGTAAAGCCGAGACCCCTCGGGCAGCCGCCCAAGATGAGCCCACCTTCCTTGTGGAATGGGCTTTTACTGATTTAGGATGCGGCAGTCCAGCCGCAGAATGCGCCAGCTGAATTGTGCTACAAATCCCGCGAGCAATAGTCTGCTTAGAAGCAGGAGCACCCAGTTTGTTGGGTGCATACAGGATAAATAGCGAGTCAGTTTTCCTGACTCTAGCCGTCCTGGAAACATAAATTTTCAAGGCCCTGACTACGTCTAGCAACTTGGAATCCTCCAAGTCCCTAGTAGCCGCAGGCACCACAATAGGTTGGTTCAAGTGAAAAGCGGATACCACCTTAGGGAGAAACTGGGGACGAGTCCTCAATTCCGCCCTATCCATATGGAAAATCAGATAAGGGCTTTTACATGACAAAGCTGCCAATTCTGACACACGCCTGGCTGAAGCCAAGGCCAATAACATGACCACTTTCCACGTGAGATATTTTAGATCCATGGTTTTAAGTGGCTCAAACCAATGTGATTTTAAGAAACTCAACACCACGTTGAGATCCCAAGGTGCCACTGGAGGCACAAACGGGGGCTGAATATGCAGCACTCCTTTCACAAACGTCTGAACTTCAGGTAGTGAAGCTAGTTCTTTCTGGAAGAAAATCGACAGAGCCGAGATCTGTACCTTAATGGAGCCTAATTTCAGGCCCATAGTCACTCCTGCTTGTAGGAAATGCAGAAATCGACCTAGTTGAAATTCCTCTGTTGGGGCCTTTTTGGCCTCACACCAAGCAACATATTTCCGCCATATGCGGTGATAATGCTTTGCAGTTACATCTTTCCTGGCTTTAATCAGCGTAGGAATGACTTCCTCCGGAATGCCCTTTTCCTTCAGGATCCGGCGTTCAACCGCCATGCCGTCAAACGCAGCCGCGGTAAGTCTTGGAACAGACAGGGCCCCTGCTGCAGCAGGTCCTATCTGAGCGGCAGAGGCCATGGGTCCTCTGAGATCATCTCTTGAAGTTCTGGGTACCTCGCTCGTCTTGGCCAATCCGGAACCACGAGTATTGTTCTTACTCCTCGTTTTCTTATTATTCTCAGTACCCTTGGTATGAGAGGCAGAGGAGGGAACACATAAAATGACTGGTACACCCACGGTGTCACTAGAGCGTCCACAGCTATCGCCTGAGGGTCCCTTGACCTGGAGCAATATCTCTCTAGTTTTTTGTTTAGGCGGGACGCCATCATGTCCACCTGTGGCCGTTCCCATCGATTTACAATCAGCGTGAAGACTTCTGGATGAAGTCCCCACTCTCCCGGGTGGAGGTCGTGCCTGCTGAGAAAGTCTGCTTCCCAGTTGTCCACTCCCGGAATGAACACTGCTGACAGTGCTAGTACGTGATTTTCCGCCCATCGGAGAATCCTTGTGGCTTCTGCCATTGCCATCCTGCTTCTTGTGCCGCCCTGTCGATTTACATGGGCGACTGCCGTGATGTTGTCTGACTGGATCAGTACCGGCTGGTGAAAGATTCTGGCATGGAACCTGCCGAAAGGAATTGCTTCGTAAGAAGCCACCATCTTTCCCAGGACCCGCGTGCAGTGATGCACCGATACCTGTTTTGGTTTCAGGAGGTCTCTGACTAGAGATGACAGCTCCTTGGCTTTCTCCTCCGGGAGAAACACTTTTTTCTGGACTGTATCCAGAATCATACCCAGGAACAGTAGACGTGTCGTCGGAACCAGCTGTGATTTTGGAATATTCAGAATCCAACCGTGCTGGTGGAGCACCTCCTGAGATAGTGCTACTCCCACCAACAACTGCTCCTTGGACCTCGCCTTTATTAGGAGATCGTCCAAGTACGGGATAATTAAAACTCCCTTTCTTCGAAGGAGTATCATCATTTCCGCCATTACCTTGGTAAACACCCTCGGTGCCGTGGAGAGTCCAAACGGCAGCGTCTGGAATTGGTAATGGCAATCCTGTACCACAAATCTGAGGTACTCCTGGTGAGGATAGTAAATGGGGACATGCAGGTAAGCATCCTTGATGTCCAGAGATACCATGTAATCCCCCTCGTCCAGGCTTGCAATAACCGCCCTGAGCGATTCCATCTTGAACTTGAATTTTTTTATGTATGTGTTCAAGGATTTCAAATTTAAAATGGGTCTCACCGAACCGTCCGGTTTCGGTACCGCAAACAGTGTGGAATAGTAACCCCGTCCTTGATGAAGTAGGGGCACCTTGATTATCACCTGCTGGGAATACAGCTTGTGAATTGCCGCTAGCACAGCCTCCCTGTCTGAAGGAGTAATCGGCAAGGCAGATTTTAGGAACCGGTGGGGTGGAGACGCCTCGAATTCCAGTTTGTACCCTTGAGATACTATTTGCAGGATCCAGGGATCCACCTGTGAGCGAGCCCACTGATCGCTGAAATTTTTGAGGCGGCCCCCCACCGTACCTGGCTCCGCCTGTGGAGCCCCACCGTCATGCGGCGGACTTGGAAGAAGCGGGGGAGGACTTTTGCTCCTGGGAACCTACTGTTTGTTGCAGCCTTTTTCCCCTACCTCTGCCTCTGGACAGAAAGGACCCGCCTTTTCCACGCCTGTTTTTCTGAGTCCGAAAGGACTGTACCTGATAAAACGGCGCCTTTTTAGGCTGTGAGGGAACATGGGGTAAAAATGCTGACTTCCCAGACGTTGCTGTGGAAACTAGGTCCGAGAGACCATCCCCAAATAACTCCTCACCCTTATAAGGCAAAACTTCCATGTGCCTTTTTGAATCTGCATCCCCTGTCCACTGGCGAGTCCATAAGCCTCTCCTAGCAGAAATGGACAATGCACTTATTTTAGATGCCAGCCGGCAGATCTCCCTCTGTGCATCTCTCATGTATAAGACTAAGTCTTTTATATGCTCTATGGTTAGCAGAATAGTGTCCCTGTCTAGGGTGTCAATATTTTCTGACAGGGAATCTGACCACGCAGCGGCAGCACTGCACATCCATGCTGACGCAATAGCTGGTCTAAGTATAATGCCTGAGTGTGTATATACAGACTTCAGGATCGCCTCCTGCTTTCTATCAGCAGGTTCCTTGAGGGCGGCCGTATCCGGAGACGGTAGTGCCACCTTTTTAGACAAACGTGTGAGCGCTTTATCCACCCTAGGGGGTGTCTCCCAACGTGACCTATCCTCTGGCGGGAAAGGGAACGCCATTAGTAACTTCTTAGAGATTACCAATCTTTTATCAGGGAAAGCCCACGCTTCTTCACACACTTCATTTAATTCTGATGGGGGAAAATCTACGGGTAGTTTTTTTCTCCCCAAACATAATACCCTTTTTAGTGGTACCTGGGTTTATATCAGAAATTTGTAACACCTCTTTCATTACTTCAATCATGCAACGAATGGCCTTAGTGGACATTAGACTAGACCACAGGTTCTCAAACTCGGTCCTCAGGACCCCACACGGTCCATGTTATGCAGGTCACCTGTAGATTTTTAAAATGTGAGAGTTGGTGATACACAGTGCAGCTGCTGGGTGACATGGAAAACGTGAACCGTGTGGGGTCCTGAGGACCGAGTTTGAGAACCACTGGACTAGACTCATCGTCGTCGACACTGGTGTCAGTATCCGTGTCGACATCCGCGTCTGCCATCTGAGGTAGCGGGCGTTTTAGAGCCCCCGATGGCCTTTGAGACGCCTGGACAGGCACGAGCTGAGAAGCCGGCTGTCCCGCATTTGGCATGTCGTCAAATTTTTTATGTAAGGAGTCGATACGTGCACGCAATTCCTTCCATAAGTCCATCCACTCAGGTGTCTGCCCCGCAGGGGGTGACATCCCTTCTATAGGCATCTGCTCCGCCTCCACATCATTATCCTCATCAAACATGTCAACACAGCCGTACCGACACACTGCACACACACAGGGAATGCTCTAACAGAGGACAGGACCCACAAAAGCCCTTTGGGGAGACAGAGTGAGAGTATGCCAGCACACACCAGAGCGCTATATAATGCAGGGACTAACTGAGTTATGTCCCCTATAGCTGCTGTTATATATACTGCGCCTAAATTTAGTGCCCCCCCTCTCTTTTTTTACCCTTTTCTGTAGTGTAGACTGCAGGGGAGAGCCAGGGAGCTTCCTTCCAGCAGATCTGTGAAGGAGAAATGGCGCCAGTGTGCTGAAGGAGATAAGTCCGCGAAAAAGGGGCGGAGCTTTCTCCCGCTTTTTTATGGATTCTGGCAGGGGTAATTATCACATATATAGCCTCTGGGGCTATACATTGTGGTATTTTTGCCAGCCAAGGTGTTTTTATTGCTGCTCAGGGCGCCCCCCCCTAGCGCCCTGCACCCTCAGTGACCGGAGTGTGAAGTGTGTATGAGGAGCAATGGCGCACAGCTGCAGTGCTGTGCGCTACCTTGGTGAAGACTGATGTCTTCTGCCGCCGATTTTCCGGACCTCTTCTTGCTTCTGGCTCTGTAAGGGGGACAGCGGCGCGGCTCCGGGACCGAACACTAAGGCCAGTTCCATGCGGTCGATCCCTCTGGAGCTAATGGTGTCCAGTAGCCTAAGAAGCCCAAGCTAGCTGCAAGCAGGTACGTTCGCTTCTTCTCCCCTTAGTCCCTCACTGCAGTGAGCCTGTTGCCAGCAGGTCTCACTGTAAAATAAAAAACCTAATTATATACTTTCTTTTTAGAAGCTCAGGAGAGCCCCTAGTGTGCATCCAACCTCGGCCGGGCACAAAATCTAACTGAGGCTTGGAGGAGGGTCATAGTGGGAGGAGCCAGTGCACACCAGGTGACCTAAAAGCTTTCTTTAGTTGTGCCCAGTATCCTGCGGAGCCGCTATTCCCCATGGTCCTTTCGGAGTTCCCAGCATCCACTAGGACGTCAGAGAAATAATAATTGGTCAGTTAAGAGTTCAGTGGAGTGTAGTTTAGGCCTCTGTGCAGGCCACTTAAGCTCTTACGCACAACACCATTTGGCAGAGCGCTGTGTGTACATGCAAATCCGAGGCAGTTGCTCAACCAAAGAAAAGCAATCCCTTTATCTCCAAACAATTTTTATATGGAAGTTTCCTCCAGCAGTAGTTTGGATCTGCAATGAAGAGGTTTTTTTTTCTTATGGGGTATGTGTTTCAACATTCCCAATTCTTGTTCTTATATGGTCTAACACAGTGGTTCCCAACCTTGGTCCTCAAGTACCCCCAACAGTTCAAGTTTTCCACGTCTCCTCACAGGATTGCAAGTGAAATAATAGCTCCACTTGTGGGTCTTTCAGAATGTGTCAGTGAGTAATGAATACACCTGTTCAACTGCTAGGTGACCTGGAAAACATGAACTGTTGGGGGTACTTGAGGACAGATGTTGAGAACCACTGGTCTAACATCACGGAACTCTCATTTTGAGGTTTACTTACTATGCATCGGGTCCTAACACCCAAGCCTGGTCTTTATGCCTAAAATGTAAAAAGGCTAAATGACTTTACTTTCCAAACACTCTAGTCCTTTTTAACATTTTGGGTATAAACACTAGTGTATAGGCCCCAAATTTATTAAGGGAAAAGTTATTGCTGTCTGTGTGTAGCAAGTAAAATCATCACGCTTTAAAATGTCAGGCATAAAGACAATTTGAAGAGCCAGGTTTTAGAATCTGACGATTCATAACTAAATTGCTTTTGTAGTGTAGCTGAAGCAATTACAGGTACTGTACTTTTAAGCCTTGCTAGAACAGAAACAAACTGGCTTGTTGTAAAGGTGCCACATTCAATGTCACTGAGCTTAACAGTAGAACCCATTCTACTAATGGTTAACTATGGAGATTACTTGGCTGTATGCTTTATTTTATGCACTGGGAAATGGCTAAAAAGGACAAATCTTGAATAGAAGGGATCTCTACATATTTTTGGCTATTAAATGCACCTATATTAGGAAGTACTATCCTAAAATTTACCATTTGCTCCCAAAACATTGGAAAATGGGCAAAAATGGTCGTTCTAATCAATTGTTAAATCAAATAGACTTAACCAATGTGTCTGATCATCCATTTTCCATTGTTTAGGAGCAAACGGTCAACCGGCATTTGCTCCCATATATTACCAGATTTTCATTCCAAACAGAAAGATTGGACAGAATCTTAAAATGTGTATCCAGTTTAGCAGTCCAGATTTTAAAGATATTCATGCCTGTGCAGATTGTATAACCAAACTGGCTGTGGTACTAATTAAAGTCACCTGTGCTTAAGCATGTATATCCTTAAAACCTGTTACAGTGCCTGAGGACCAAGATTAGGAAACATTGACTGTACTGTGTAATATGTAATTTAAGCATTGGTTGTCCAATACTTTTTTAGATTAAATCGCCGGGTCCCATCCAGGATTTTGTACAGGACTCCAACCTGGCTGAGACCCCTTCCAGGCTGGTGGCTAGACCTGGCTTCTTGCCAGATCAGCAACGTCAGCACATACAGGTGCAGTGCTGACACTGACAGGAGACCATCTTGAAACACCGGTTGTAAAAAGTTCCAATCGACCCAGCTTACCCGTTTACACTGTACTAGTGTTCACGCTAGGCTGTTTTAGCAGGGCGCTGCGCCCCGCCCTTTCTGCGGCGCCTTGCTTAAACAGGCGCCCGCTTCCTGCCCTCCCAGCATATAAAGGTGCCGTGCGCATGACATCCATTCATACTGTGGGAGAGAGCTTGCGAGAAGGAGGTGCTCGGCACGCCCCCAACAGTGACGCCACCGGCCGCCCAGGCCCCCTGTAATAACGTCTGCGGGCCTCACCGCCCACTTAATGACGTTTCATGGCCATGCCCCCTTTTCGGACGCGTGCACACGCATGTGCCCCCGCTGTCCGGCGCCCTGCCCTCTACATTTTCTAGAAGGAACCACGACCTGTGTCCATCTGGGAACCAACCCTGCAAGATACCCAGGTCACTGGCCCTAGGTTAACCCTTTTCCACTGAGCAGCTCCTGGGTTATCATGGCAATAACCCAAGTAGTGACAGTGGAAAAGGGGTACTAGGAAAAGCTTCTCAAATCCAGCCCTTGGGTCACACAGTATGTTCTCAGTATGTCCTTGCTGGACCACACTGTGTGGGGTGCTCAGGACCCCCCCACACAGTGCATGTTTTGCAGTTAACCCAGCAGGAGCACAGGTGTATTAATTTCTCACTGACACAAAAAAGGTTCACAGGTGGAGCTAATTTTTTCACTTGGGAATCTGTGAGGAGACCTGCAAAACATGCACCGTGTGGGGTCCTGAGGACCGAGTTTGAGAACCTGTGAATTAGACAAACCAGTTGCAGGCATGTACACACTTCTATATTGGTCTGGTGATTGGGTCTCCCGATTTTTCATACGGTTTAAAAATCTTTTGACAAGCCAAAATAACCTGGATTGGACGAAAACCGAGGTTTTAAGAGCAAACATAATCCACCAATGTCTAACTGGTAGGTCGTCACTGGATTAGACTTGAGTAAGCCTGTACCCAGCCTTAGTGTGGTCCAAGGACTGGATTAGGGTGGAGAGACCCCATTAATAGGATTATAAAATGCTTTGTGAAGAAATAGTCTAAAGCAGTGTTTCCCAACTCCAGTCCTCAGGAACCCCTAACAATGCATGTTTTACATCTCTCCTTGGTATTGCAAATTAAATAATTTGCTCCACTTGTGGATGGTTTAAAATGTGCCAGAGGAATGAATACACCTATGAACCAACTAGGATATCTGTAAAACATGCACTGTTAGGGGTCCCTGAGGACTGGAGTTGGGAAACACTGGTCTCAAGGCAATTACATCTCTACACATGTTTTAAAGCCCCCTGAAACACACCATACTTACACCTATTTTAAAGACCGACACATAATTAATAATAAAAAAAAAATCCACCTTGAAAAAATTCAAGTAGATTAAAGCGTGTCATTTTTTATGGATGGTGTGTCTTGGAGAATTGAGATTGGAGAAAACATTATCCCACATGGATGACTTAAAGATGCTAAGTAAACAGTATTCTGTGTGTGACACAGTTTGCACAATAAAGCTATTAAGTACAAAAGGAAAAAAAGATGGGGATAAAAACCTTTGAAGTCAGAGGCAAACTGATTTTAAATAAAAGACATAAAACAGCTCTTTCAGAACAATTGAGATTTTAATTTACAAGGTTTGTGGTAAAGGTCAATTTTGCAAAGTGCTCACTAGCTTCTCATACAAAGAAAACCCTAATCATAGTCAGTTGCTGACCCCTGCAGGCTACTTCACCAATAGCAAAAATCCACAACCTTGCCCCATTATCAGTGGCCAGTTAAATTACATTAGTTGTTTGCACAGAACGTCATTCTCACAAACAGCTTATCCTCACAAAATGGCTGCTTTCACCGTGTCTCGTTGATAGGTGCACTTTTAAGATGCTCACTTTCAGAACATTTGTTTTCAATGAAATATAAAATGACCAGACAGTAACATTTGCCAGCATATCATTTTAAGGCTTTAATAACCCCTTACCAACACAAACATTAAATGTTTTGCCTTATTGACTTGTGCAGACCTGTATATAAGAGAACCAGTGGCTAGAATTGTGTACAGACAAGTACTTTGATACTGATGTTAAAATCAGTCGGCTGGGACTGAGGAACTTGCTATTTTTCAAATACAGTTCCTTTTACTCTTCAATCATAATTGTGAAAGGCGCACTGTAAGACCCTCAAAACTTTTTTGGAAAACCATTAAATGCTCAAAATGAAACCTACGAAAATACGATTGTCTGGACATATTTATCAATTAAACAAGTGTTACCAAAGTGAATGTTCCCTTTAAATTGCTCACAGAGAGTGGTGAATAGTGTAAATATCACTCAGAAAAAAAACGAAAAAAAAAAAACTTCACAGAACTTTACAGAAGTGTGTAAAATTCTGTATACTGTATAACAGAATACAGCAGCTATGTACAAGAAATCAAGAAATGTATACTAGTCTGGCTGATCAAGGCTGTTTTCTTTATACCTGAGTTATACAAACAAAGCTGCATAAGGTCATAACCAGCTATTACAGCCTCCATATTTTGCAGCCCTTAACGATATTGATGGAAAGGGTCACACACAGACAGGAGGGTTAAATGAATAGTCACTCAATACATAAGAGTAATAGTCAAACTATCAGCTAGTATGGTTTTGTTTTGTCATATTTGTGCCCCAAGTACCTTATCTTGCTGTAGACAGTCATTTTTGTTTCTCACAAACCTTTACGCTTTTATATTAGAGACCATGATTTTAGAAATTCTCACTTTGGGAGGTATAAAATTAGCCCCAATCCGTTATCGTGCAGTAACACATGGGATCTGGGACCGATAAATGCCAGCATTGGGGCTAATAGGATGGCCCCCCGACGATCCTATTAGCAGCGGTAAACCTGCCTAAGGCAGTCGGGATAAAAAATAAAAAAATCCAGATACTTAGTCCCATTTTTGTGGCCATTATTGCAAACACACATAGGTCAGAATTTTTTTTTTTTTTTTAGCGCAAAAAACAGGGTTTAATTGAATAGGTGGGAAAAAGCCCTGAAACCGGATCTACCTGCAGCCTTTGAAAAGCAAACTGGATAAATTGAGTACTCCTGCACTGTGGGCTGCAGCAGCTGCATTTAGATGTATAACACAATCTGGCTCTGGGTAATGTGGGAATTCAATGGAGAGAACTCCTTTATTTGCTACACGGAGAGGCAATACACAATAGCCCTGTGTATTTGATCTTAAAGAACATTAAAAAAATGGTACCCCCTCTAACACCACCATATAGAAAAAAGTGATCGTTAATCCAACCTCACATAATTACAGGGTCCCTTGTGGGACCTTGTCTGGATCAGAGGGGGCTCTGCATATTGCACCCCAGTGATTGTGGAAATACAATCTGCGAGTGCAAAATATATATTTATTTATATATATATATATATATATATATATATATATATATATATATATATATATATATATATATATATAAAAAAAACAATTTAAACCGTTTTGAAATGTGTTTCCATAGAACACTTATCTTTGGGTACTGCACTTTCGTCCTCCTTTCTTGCTCGCTGCCAACATTTTGTTCTTAAATAAGCATATATAAAATTAACAGTTTGTCTATTGCCAGTGTGGGCCTTAATGTCTTGCTATCTGCAGCAAAACAACATCGGAGGAACAAAGAAATAAGTCCAATTATCCATTATTACATATGTTAAAACAAATGTAAATATAATTTTTTGAGTGATTTGGATGTTACATACAAACCTATATATCACAGCATATACAATTGTAAAAAAACAAAACCCACCATACATGTATGCATAAAGTCTTAAATGCAGCATACTGTTTGTATTTCAATAGCTTAACATATCCTTGTGTAGAAAAATTGCAGCCACGAGATCACTGCTTACGCAGATACATTGTTCTGTCAAATGTGAGACATTTGTTACTGAAAAATGTATCTAGGTGTAGTTTTCCTTTTAGCTTTACTACAGTAAAACAAAAGCTCTAATGCCAGACTTACGTCACCCCCTTATGTATAATTTGCAACCAAAGAAAATCAAGACTACCAAATTAAGAAATACTAATAAACAGGACATTCCCACATAAAGTAAAGTGAACTGTAAAAAGCTGTAAATCATCCAAGCCTTTGCTTCAGCAATCGGCAGCATATTATGTGGGTTTGTATAGATCAGTATACAAATACACACTAGGTGATAACTTTTTCTTTGTTTGACAGCAGTATAGAATTTTTCACATTTTTTTTTTAAAGAAAACAAACGAAACTGCTATATTTCATAGCATACTAGTTAAAGACCTTTATCTGATTTCTACATTCATCAAGAAGCAATCCAAGCTAAATACATCAGGGGCCGGATGTAATGCCGTTCGAGTTGGGCGGGGATGCGGGTTGCCAGCAGAACTCTGATGGCTTTTTTTAAGCAGCAATCATTTACAAGGCAAAACCATGTAAATGATTGCCGCTTTAAAGAAACATCAGAGTTCAGCCGCAACCAACTGGGACACAATTACATCCGGCCCCAGGGGTTTGGTTGCATTTTAATATTATTTTATTTATAAATTCTCCTATTTAAAATATCCCATGAAAAGGCTTGCTCCAAAAGGAGGAAAATAACTGGAGTACTACAAATTATAATTGGGGCAGTATATTGTATATGTCATAGCATTCTTGTCCATGCAGCTACATTATTATTTGCATACTACCCCATAAAACACTACTTAAGAACAGAACCTTTAGATTAGGAAATAGAGGGGGGGGGGGGGGGGGGGAAATGACAAAAAAAAAAACAAAACAAAAACAATAAAGCTTGTCCTCCATTTGGATTGCATTAAGTTGAAGGGGTTGGTGGAGGACATTTTATATATATATATATATAAATATATATATATATATATATATATATATATATATATATATATATATAAAAAAAAAAAAGGAACACTTAAAAACTTATTTCAGTTGGAACAGCAATTCAAAGTAGCATTTGGATTTGGTGGAAATTTTATTAGCACCGAATGATCATTTTAGTCCACAAAAACAACTAAAATTTGATCATGTTTGGCCAATACATTTGCTTTAATGTAAGCTCTATTTTTTATTTTTTTTTTCAAGTTGGACACTTTGGTGATCAGTTTAGAAAATGGATTAAGGTTATGCCAAACATGTAACTAAATAAACTTACATACAGACCAGATACAAAAATTGTCAAAATGTTCTCTTCCACATTTTACTAGCTTGATTTTAATAGTTTTTTTTTTCAGTACATGTTGTGACCCATTCAGGAACACTTTTCCTTTACACAGGTGAATTCAGAATTGATGCTCAAAATCAATTTTCTTTGAGAAGTGCCATGGCAGAAAACAAGAGATAGCCAGATGTACATGGATTTAAAATGGCATCACCGGACAGAACACAAAACAATTGGGGGAAAAAAAATCCCAAAAAAACCCACTATCATTGTGACAACTAATTCTGTTGCTTAGAAGGGTGAAAGGTTTTAAAAATTACCTTCCCTTTAAGTCCATATCTTGATTGATAGAATTTAAAACAAAACACTTTTTTTTTTTTTTTTTGGAGGAAATAAAGCAGAAATCTTATTTGATTGTTATAAACTCAGTCCCTACTAAATCAAATATGGACATTGATTGATTTAACCTACAAAAATCCATCAGTCCAAAGAAATGCATTTCTACAACAGGCAGCATACATACACTGCATTGGATAGGGGCCTAGTGTAAGACTGAACAGCTGGCATCTCCAGAGGGTCTAGAAGAGAAAGCAAGTGCTAACTAGGCCAAAAGCGAGAAGACACTGGGGTTCATTATGCACCAAAAGACTATTCTTTTTGTTGTTGAAAAGATCCAGAGTATCGAACAGGGATTCAAGCCAAAAGATTTCAAATGATCATACCAACTACGGCCCGAGCACCTTCGCCATTATTTAGCAGGATTTATATTTAAAAGGGAAAGGAGAAGAAGAAAAAAAAAAAAAAAGGGAGAATACAAATAATAAAGTTGTACATTTTCTACCACCCATCATTTATATGTATTTCCAAAGTTACGGTACAAATTGGAAAACTGTTACCACTTGCCAACATCAAGCCCTTGAAAATCAGTCTCCATTTCCTTCACCACCTCACACTTTAATGTCAGGGTGGTATTAACCAGGGGGAAGAAATAAAGAGGGGGGGGGGGGGGAAACCCACAAAAAAACCCCAGAAGCCTAGTTGCGTTGACCTTTGGCACCTGGAAGGACAGGTTTCTATAGGCAAGTTTGCGCCATTGACAGATTTGTCATTAAATGATCCAACTGGCCAAGTCAGGTACACGCAGATTTTGTGAGCGCTTGCCGAGAGTGCTGAGGATTAGATATCCATTTCAAATTGAGAATCATCACCTGGAGAATAGAGAATACAGAAAAATATACTTAATATTTCAAATGAAAAAACAGAAATAAGGCAACATTCAGATTTTAAAATAATGGTAGAACATGACTTAAAACCATTAATGAATGAGTGATTCCTAAAACCAACACTGCCCTAGGACCTGAGAGAATTCACATCATGCATCCCTGCACTTGGTTCATCTGTAATTTCAAGAAGCTGCACAATAGACAGTGGAAGACAACAATTTTCCAGAACCCACTATACACTACATACCTAATTTATGCACATTAGACGTGTTTTCCATCCCCAAATTACTAGTTAAGTGCATGTATGTCAATTTGGCCTTCACTTTTACACTTCCCATGCCACTATTCTTCATTTTCACTTGTGAAGGTCCAGGGATCATCTATGGAGGACTAAAACTAAACTACAATTGGAACTGTGTTATCACTTAACTGGACTTATTACAGAAAGTTTTGTTGGGAGTCATTATACACACTAATGCCAACTCTTGGTTAGGAGCCCAGAATGTCACTGATATTTTTAGAGTTTTATAGCAAATAATACTTATGTTGTCGCTATCCGTGATTATTACCTTTTCCTTATGTACTAGTGCATTCAGTTTGGGCAATTAATTGTCTCCTCTGTCATGTAGAAGTGTGGTGGGTTCACTGTGTTTATTTACTCTGTTTTGTATTATTGGTCAGTGTGTTGGGTCCCATGAAATTTTAACAAACTGACAAATAATACAAAACAGAGTAAATAAACACACAGTGAACCCATTGATGATATCTTTAATTGTTTTATATTTTTTCCACATTTTTCACATCACATCACTATTAAAAGTTAATTTTTAATATAACCTTATTTCTCTCTACAGTGCACCAACCAAGATAATCTTTCTTTGTTTTATGTTACGGTCTACTTTATTGTCTATGGCAGCACCCTCAATGTATAATTGTAAATTAAAATACAATACATAGGAAAAGTGGGGAATCTATATCATACAACTGATGCAATGCTAATCTACCACTGACTGGTGCAGAAGATATCCCCCTTTTTCCCTATTCATTACAAGTGTGGTGGGACCTGGTGTGTGTGATCTGAAGGTACTTCTGCAGCCACAAATTCTAATTTTATTTTTGGACTGTTGTGTGAACAATTACAAGTCTCTCCTTTATCTTCATTTACTGTATGTCCTTTATTTTTGAGAGTATTCAATTTTATTCTGCCTTTTTATTGAACTATAAGAAAACTCTCACTCTAGAATGCTTATAAACAAATAACTTCTCTTTTCAAGCACTAGGGTTGACCTAGTGGACGTAGCTTTGCATTATCGAACCACTTGTACAAGTTGCCTTTTTGGAACACTGATTACTTAGGATATTACAGCCAAGTCAGAATATTAAATGTCGTCCAAATCAAGTTAGCGATTCACTGCCATAGATTACTTGAACTAGCAGTGCTGATGAATGTAGTATAACACGTTTATGTTCAGAGAGTGCTGACAGTCATGTCAGCGTCACTATATTACCCCATCAGCAGCCCAATCCTAACTCTCATATGCTCCTAATGTCGACATAGTAACTACATACTGTTCTGATATTTAGGTTTCTACTTAAAATCGGGAGTCATTTACAATAGCTCACATTACAAATGCAATAAAGGAAAATATAAAGCGAGTGTTCACTTACAGCTAGTGTGGCCAAGTGAGCCAGTACGCATAGTCCCCATTCACTGTTTCAATTTGACATGTCTGATGGGTTGTACACAATAGAAACTCTACTGAATACATTGCCTCTTCTAACTAGCCTACCACTTCATCATCATTCATTGCTTTATATTATCAGATATTTATACGTCACCGCTACAAATTATATGCACTGAACAGAAGGAAGAAGTGCAAAAGAAAAGGCAAAGATTTTATGGAAAGTTGCGAGATAAAAATACATTAAACTCCCCAGAAATAGTGGCAGAGCTATCATACACTTTATTTTTTTAATCAGCCACCACTTTCTACATTACTTTTATTGTTGGTCACCCTACACCTCCAGGATTGACTAAATAAGGCCTCCTCCATTACTTATGGTTACCACTTCTGTCTGTTCCATATTTGCTTCTACTCAACATTTTGTAACCCTCTCAGCTAGTGGTTTCTTGAAATCCCAGAAAAAAAATACAAAATGAAAACAGAAATTTGGTACATCTTACCAACAGCTGTCTTCCTGTCATGGTTGTTCAAATTGTTTGTTGCTATTTTAGTCTCTTCTACAACTGTACTAGGGCTGGTCACCCCAGGGATGTCTGGCAGGCGGCGGGGAGGAGTCTGAGCCAGGGGAGAGTTGCGACGATCCAACAGAAACTTGCGATCATAAATGATCCGGGTACCTAGAGAAATTTTTATTTTTTTTAATAAATGCTTGTTTTACATCACATTACTGATCTATCCCATTAAGATGTAGTGCTTGCATGTTCCCGATTTCCTTGGCTGGTATTACAGGGGGTTCAGTATGGTATGCCGGCGGTCGAGCTCCCGGCGACCAGCATACCGGCGCCGGGAGCCCGACCGCCGGCTTAGCGACAGTGTGGCAAGCGCAAATGAGCCCCTTGCGGGCTCGCTGCGCTCGCCTCGCTGCGCTCGCCTCGCTGCGGGCACGGTGGCGCGCCACGCTATTTTATTCTCCCTCCAGGGGGGTCGTGGACCCCCACGAGGGAGAATAAGTGTCGGTATGCCGGCTGTCGGGGTTCCGGCGCCGGTATACTGTGCGCCGGGATCCCGTCAGTCGGCATACTGAAGACCACCCATTACAGGAGTTATTTCAATTGATAGGAAAGCAACAAATGAGAGATTAACTAAATCCATAAAAACATTCAGCCACATATCAATTCCCACTAATTTGGGAATTAAAATAGGATTTTAATACCTACCGGTAAATCCTTTTCTATAAGTCCGTAGAGGATGTTGGGGACACCAAAAGAACCATGGGATATAGACGGATCCGCAGGAGACATGGGCACTTTAAGACTTTCAAAGGGGGCGTGACCTGGCTCCTCCCTCTATAGCCCTACCCAGACTCAGTTTGGAACTGTGCCAGGAGAGATGGACATTTTGAGGAAAGGAATTAACAAGGTGAGCATCATACCAGCTCACGCCATAAACATGCCGAATAACATGGCATTCAACTGAACACATGCCAACGGACATGAACAAAATTCAGCAACAAGCTGAAGAAACCATAACACAACCTGTGTGTAACCAGAACTAAACTGCAGATACAGTACGCACTGGGGCGGGCGCCCAACATCCTCTACGGACTTATAGAAAAGGATTTACCGGTAGGTATTAAAATCCTGTTTTCTATTACGTCCTTGAGGATGTTAGAAACCATGGGATTATACCAAAGCTCTATAACGGGCGGGAGAGTGCGGATGACTCTGCAGCACCGATTGACCAAACTTTAGGTCTTCATCGGCCAAGGTATCAAACTTGTAAAACTTAGCAAACGTGTTTGACCCCGACCAAGTAGCAGCACGGCAAAGTTGTAATGCCGAGACACCCCGGGCAGCTGCCCAGGACGAGCCCACCTTCCTAGTGGAATGGACTTTTACCGATTTAGGTAACGGCAAACTTGCAGTGGAATGAGCCTGCTGAATCGTGTGACACATCCAGCGGGCAATGGTCTGCTTGGAAGCAGGATACCCAAGTTTATTGGGAGCATATAGCACAAACAGAGACTCTGTTTTTTTTAACTGGAGCCATTCTAGCAACGTAAATTTTCAAAGCTCTGACGACATCCAGAGACTTTTCCTCAGCCAAAGTGCCAGTAGCCACTGGCACCACAATAGGTTGGTTAATATGAAAAGAGGAAACCACCTTTGGCAGAAATTGTTGCAGAGTTCTCAATTCTGCCCTATCTCCATGGAAGATCAAATAAGGGCTCTTGTGAGACAAGGCCGCCAATTCAGACACCCGCCTTGCGGATGCCAATGCTAACAAAATGACAACCTTCCAAGTGAGGAATTTCAACTCCACTTTACTTAAAGGTTCAAACCAATGTGATTTTAGGAATGTCAAAACCACATTAAGATCCCAAGGTGCCACAGGTGGCACAAAAGGAGGTTGGATGTGCAGGACCCCTTTTACAAAGGTCTGTACCTCAGGAAGTGAGGCCAATTGTTTCTGAAAGAAAATTGACAAAGCATAAATCTGCACTTTTATGGAGCCTAATTTAAGGCCCGCATCCACTCCATTTTGTAGAAAATGGAGAAAAACGTCCAAAGGTCAAACTTCTCCACTGGAGCTTTCTTGGACTCGCACCAGGAAATATATTTCCTCCAAATACGGTGATAGTGTTTCGACGTCACACCCTTCCTAGCAAGGATAAGAGTGGGGATGACTTCATCGGGAATACCCTTACGGGCTAAAATCTGGCGTTCAACCGCCATGCCGTCAAACGTAGCCGCTGTAAGTCTTGATAGACGAACGGCCCCTGCCGCAGCAGATCCTCGCGAAGAGGAAGAGGCCATGGATCTTCGACTAACAACTCCTGAAGATCCGGGTACCAAATTCTCCTTGGCCAGTCTGGAACTACAAGGAGCGCTGGAATCTGTGATTTTCTTAGGATTCTCAGAACCTTTGGAATGAGAGGAAGCGGAGGGGAAAACGTACACCGACGGATACACCCAAGGTGACGTCAGTGCATCCACTGCCGCCGCCTGAGGGTCCCTGGACCGGGAACAATACTTTAGTAGTTTTTTGTTGTGGCGGGATGCCATCATGTCTATGTGGGGAACCCCCCATAGATTTGTTAGTAGGGAGAAGACCTCCTGATGGAGGCTCCACTCTCCTGGATGTAGATCGTGTCTGCTGAGGAAGTCTGCTTCCCAGTTGTCCACTCCCGGAAGGAAAATTGCCGACAGAGCGCATAAGCCAAGTCTCTGCCCAGCGAAGAATCCTTGTGGCTTCTGCCATTGCTGTTCTGCTCTTTGTGCCGCCTTGGCGGTTTATGTACGCTACTGCTGTCATATTGTCCGATTGGATCAGGACAGGCCGGTTTCGAAGATGCTCCGCTTGTAGAAGGCCGTTGTAAATGGCCCTCAACTCCAGCACGTTTATGTGCAGAAGAGTTTCCTGACTTGACCATCTTCCTTGAAAGGTCACCCCTTGTGTGACTGCTCCCCAACCCCGGAGACTTGCATCCATGGTCACTAGGATCCAGTCTTGGATCCCGAATCTGCGTCCTTCTAAGAGGTGAGAGCTGTGTAGCCACCACAGGAGTGAGATCCGGTGTTGGGGGATAGAACTATCGTCCGGTGCATATGAAGGTGGGATCCGGACCATTTGTCCAACAGGTCCCACTGAAACACTCTGGCATGGAACCTCCCAAATTGGAGGGCCTCGTATGCCGCCACCATCTTCCCCAGCAATCAGATGCATTGATGAATGGAGACAGTTGGTGGTTTCAGAATGAGTTTTACCAAACTCTGAATTTCCAGTGCTTTCTCCGGAGGGAGGAACACTCTCAGCTGGACCGTGTCCAGAATCATACCCAAAAATGCCAACCGGGTTGTTGGAATTAAGTGTGATTTCGGCAGGTTCAAGAGCCAGCCGTGCTGTTGTAGAAGCAACAGAGACAGTGCAATGTCCTGTACCAGTTTTTCCTTGGACCTCGCCTTTATCAGGAGATCGTCCGAGTACGGGATAATTGTAACTCTTCTTTTTCTGAGGAGAACCATTATTTCTACCATGACTTTTGTGAAAATCCTCGGAGCCGTGGCCAGGCCAAACGGCAACGTCTGAAATTGGTAATGAGTATCCTGGATTGCAAACCGGAGATAACTCTGATGAGGGGGATAAATGGGAACATGAAGGTAGGCATCCTTTATGTCCAAAGACACCATGAATTCCCCCTCCTCCAGGCTGGAGATCACCGCTCGGAGAGACTCCATCTTGAATTTCTTCAGGAAAAAATTTAGAGATTTTAGGCTGAGGATTGGTCGTACCGAGCCACCCGGCTGCGGCACTACAAATAGGCTTGAATAAAACCTTTCCCCTTGTTGCGCCCGGGGGACCGGGATCACAACCTGATTTTGACATAATTTTTGTATTGCTCCACAGACTAGAACTCTGTCTGGAAGCGAAGCTGGTAAGGGTGATTTGAAAAAACGGCGAGGGGGAACGTCTTGGAATTCCAGTTTGTACCCTTGGGTCACAATTTGTAACACCCAAGGGTCCAGGTCAGAGCGAACCAAAACCTGACTGAAAAGCCTTAGACGTGCCCCCACCGATGCGGTCTCCTGTAAGGGAGACCAGGCGTCATGCGGTGGATTTGGCGGAAGCCGGGGAGGACTTCTGCTCTTGTGAACTCGAGGAGGCGGGAGTTCTCTTGCCCCTTCCTCTACCTCTGGTAGCGAGGAAGAAGTTACCTCGGCCTTTTCTATATTTATTGGGCCGAAAGTACTGCATTTGATAGTGCGGTTTCTTCTGTTGCGCAGGAGCATTAGGTAAATAAGTAGATTTACCCGCTGTGGCCGCTGATACTAAATCAGTAAGGCCGTCACCAAACCGTTCCCCACTCTTAAAGGGAAGGGACTCCATATTTTTCTTGGAATCAGCGTCAGCATTCCATCGATAAGTCCATAGCGCACGCCTAGCCGCAATTGACATAGCATTAGCCTTAGCCCCCAGGAGGCCAGCATCTCTTGCAGCCTCTTTCAAATACGCAGCCCTAATATAACCAAGCGCCACTAGGATGCTATCACCTATTCAGAGTATCTAAATCCGCAGATAAACTTTCAGCCCATTTTTCAATGGTGCTACTAACCCACGCCGACGCAATAAGCGGTCTAAGCTGTGTCCCCGTGGTAGTAAAAATAGCTTTTAAAGTAGCCTCCTGCTTACGATCAGCCGGCTCCTTAAGAGTCGTCGACTGAGCCGCAGGGAGCGCTACCTGTTTAGACAAGCGTGCTAGGGCTTGGTCTACTGTGGGTGGTATTTCCCACTTATCCCTATCCGCTGCGGGAAAGGGGTATGCCACCTTAATCCTATTAGGAATGAGACATTTCTTATCAGGTGTATTCCAAATGCCATCAAAAAGGTCATTTAGTTCAAAACAAGGAGGAAAAAAAAACGAGCGTCTCTTTTCTTTGTAAATAAGGACCCTCGTTTCTGGTGTAAAGGGGTCCTCGTCAATACGTAATATGTCTTTGACAGCCACAATCATATATTCAATACTCTTTGCCAATTTAGGATCTAATCTAGAATCAGCATAATCGGCACCGGTATCAGAGTCCGTGTCGGTATCTGTATCATCTAATTGGTCAACACCACGTTTTAGTGACCCTTGTAATAAAGAGTCATCTACTGATCTCTTCCAAATCTGCAGTTAAGTCAGATTTAGTAAACTTTTGATTTAATAGAGTAACATTAGCATTTAAAGCAGTTAACCAATCAGCAGTCGGCGGTGCCGACAGGACCCCCAAAACATTTGGTGTCCCCAATAAATTATCCCCCTGAGAGGAAAATTCTGCCTCAGACATGTTGTCTCCCGAACAGCACCCAAAAGAAAGCCTGTGAGGGAACAAAAGGAAAGGAGCCAGCTCACACCCCAGCGCCAAAGTGCAGGTCTGAAAAACACCCTCAAGTGTCACAGAGCTGCAGCGCTATAATATGTATGTAAATAATCTGCCCTCCCTCGTTTTATAGCCCCTGGTACTTGCCGCTGTGAGGAAGGACCAGCACTGCTGCTTGGGGGAGGAAATGGCGCCGAGTGAGCCTGGAGGAAGAAGCCCCGCCCCCAACATGGCGCGCTTCTTCCCGCTTATTTTTACATGTTTATCCTGGCGGGGGTTCGCGACCAGTGCCAGGGCACTGTACAGATATGCCAGCCTTATTTATGAGGTATTTATTAGAGATGAGCGGGTTCGGTTCCTCTGAATCCGAACTTCAGGTTTTTTACACGGGTCCAAGCAGGCTCGGATCTTCCCGCCTTGCTCGGCTAACCCGAGCGCGCCCGAACGTCGTCATCACGCTGTCGGATTCTCGCGAGGCTCGGATTCTATCGCGAGACTCGGATTCTATATAAGGAGCCGCGCGTCGCCGCCATTTTCACACGTGCATTGAGAGTCATAGGGAGAGGACGTGGCTGGCGTCCTCTCCGTTTAGAGAAGAGAGAGACACAGTATTTTGGGGAGCATTATTAGGAGGAGTACTACTATACTGTATACTACTATACTACTTGCTGCTGAAGTGATATTTTATACTAGATTAGATAATAGATAGTGTGACTGTAAGTGTATTATCTGACTTGTGGGGGAGACACTGACAGTGGGGAGCAGTTAGAGTCTGAGAGCAGGACTCAGGAGTACATATAACGTACAGTGCACACTTTTGCTGCCAGAGTCAGTGCCACACTGCCATTGTTGTGACCACACTGACCACCAGTATAATAATATATTTTGTGATTGTCTGCTTAGGCCTCGGAGTACTAGTTGCAAGTTGCAACGTGACCTGAAGTGACCACCAGTTTAATAATCAATCACCACCAGTTTAAAAAAAATATATATATATATATATATATATATATATATATATATATATATATATATATATATATATTTTAATATATATATTATTGTATACCACCTACCCGTGGTTTTTTTTTTTTCATTCTTCTTTATACATACTACTATAGTAGCTTACTGTAGCAGTCTGCGGTGCTGTGCTGACCTGACAGTGTCCAGCAGGTCCGTCATCAGTCATTACATAATAAATATATATAGTACCTGTCCGGCTGCAGTACTAGTGATATTATATTGATTTCATCTCATTATCAATAATTTATCATCCAGTCTAGACTCTATATTAGCAGCAGACACAGTACGTTAGTCCACGGCTGTAGCTACCTCTGTGTCGGCACTCGGCAGTCCATCCATAATTGTATACCACCTACCCGTGGTTTTTTTTTTCTTTCTTCTTTGTACATACTACTATAGAGTATAGTAGCTTACTGTAGCAGTCTGCGGTGCTGCTGAGCTGACAGTGTCCAGCAGGTCCGTCATCAGTCATCATTACCTAATAAATATATTATCTACCTGTCCGGCTGCAGTACTAGTGATATTATATATACATACATATATATATATTGATTTCATCTCATTATCAATCATCCAGTCTATATTAGCAGCAGACACAGTACGTTAGTCCACGGCTGTAGCTACCTCTGTGTCGGCACTCGGCAGTCCATCCATAATTGTATACCACCTACCCGTGGTTTTTTTTTTTCTTTCTTCTTTGTACATACTACTAGTATAGTATAGTAGCTTACTGTAGCAGTCTGCGGTGCTGCTGAGCTGACAGTGTCCAGCAGGTCCGTCATCAGTCATCATTACCTAATAAATATATTATCTACCTGTCCGGCTGCAGTACTAGTGATATTATATATACATACATATATATATATTGATTTCATCTCATTATCAATCATCCAGTCTATATTAGCAGCAGACACAGTACGGTAGTCCACGGCTGTAGCTACCTCTGTGTCGGCACTCGGCAGTCCATCCATAAGTATACTAGTATCCATCCATCTCCATTGTTTACCTGAGGTTCCTTTTAGTTGTGCCTATTAAAATATGGAGAACAAAAATGTTGAGGTTCCAAAATTAGGGAAAGATCAAGATCCACTTCCACCTCGTGCTGAAGCTGCTGCCACTAGTCATGGCCGAGACGATGAAATGCCAGCAACGTCGTCTGCCAAGGCCGATGCCCAATGTCATAGTACAGAGCATGTCAAATCCAAAACACCAAATATCAGTAAAAAAAGGACTCCAAAACCTAAAATAAAATTGTCGGAGGAGAAGCGTAAACTTGCCAATATGCCATTTACCACACGGAGTGGCAAGGAACGGCTGAGGCCCTGGCCTATGTTCATGGCTAGTGGTTCAGCTTCACATGATGGAAGCACTCAGCCTCTCGCTAGAAAACTGAAAAGACTCAAGCTGGCAAAAGCACCGCAAAGAACTGTGCGTTCTTCAAAATCCCAAATCCACAAGGAGAGTCCAATTGTGTCGGTTGCGATGCCTGACCTTCCCAACACTGGACGTGAAGAGCATGCGCCTTCCACCATATGCACGCCCCCTGCAAGTGCTGGAAGGAGCACCCGCAGTCCAGTTCCTGATAGTCAGATTGAAGATGTCAGTGTTGAAGTACACCAGGATGAGGAGGATATGGGTGTTGCTGGCGCTGGGGAGGAAATTGACCAGGGGGATTCTGATGGTGAGGTGGTTTGTTTAAGTCAGGCACCCGGGGAGACACCTGTTGTCCGTGGGAGGAATATGGCCGTTGACATGCCTGGTGAAAATACCAAAAAAATCAGCTCTTCAGTGTGGAGGTATTTCAACAGAAAAGCGGACAACAGGTGTCAAGCCGTGTGTTGCCTTTGTCAAGCTGTAATAAGTAGGGGTAAGGACGTTAACCACCTCGGAACATCCTCCCTTATACGTCACCTGCAGCGCATTCATAATAAGTCAGTGACAAGTTCAAAAACTTTGGGCGACAGCGGAAGCAGTCCACTGACCAGTAAATCCCTTCCTCTTGTAACCAAGCTCACGCAAACCACCCCACCAACTCCCTCAGTGTCAATTTCCTCCTTCCCCAGGAATGCCAATAGTCCTGCAGGCCATGTCACTGGCAATTCTGACGAGTCCTCTCCTGCCTGGGATTCCTCCGATGCATCCTTGCGTGTAACGCCTACTGCTGCTGGCGCTGCTGTTGTTGCTGCTGGGAGTCGATGGTCATCCCAGAGGGGAAGTCGTAAGCCCACTTGTACTACTTCCAGTAAGCAATTGACTGTCCAACAGTCCTTTGCGAGGAAGATGAAATATCACAGCAGTCATCCTGCTGCAAAGCGGATAACTGAGGCCTTGACAACTATGTTGGTGTTAGACGTGCGTCCGGTATCCGCCGTTAGTTCACAGGGAACTAGACAATTTATTGAGGCAGTGTGCCCCCGTTACCAAATACCATCTAGGTTCCACTTCTCTAGGCAGGCGATACCGAGAATGTACACGGACGTCAGAAAAAGACTCACCAGTGTCCTAAAAAATGCAGTTGTACCCAATGTCTACTTAACCACGGACATGTGGACAAGTGGAGCAGGGCAGGGTCAGGACTATATGACTGTGACAGCCCACTGGGTAGATGTATGGACTCCCGCCGCAAGAACAGCAGCGGCGGCACCAGTAGCAGCATCTCGCAAACGCCAACTCTTTCCTAGGCAGGCTACGCTTTGTATCACCGCTTTCCAGAATACGCACACAGCTGAAAACCTCTTACGGCAACTGAGGAAGATCATCGCGGAATGGCTTACCCCAATTGGACTCTCCTGTGGATTTGTGGCATCGGACAACGCCAGCAATATTGTGTGTGCATTAAATATGGGCAAATTCCAGCACGTCCCATGTTTTGCACATACCTTGAATTTGGTGGTGCAGAATTTTTTAAAAAACGACAGGGGCGTGCAAGAGATGCTGTCGGTGGCCAGAAGAATTGCGGGACACTTTCAGCGTACAGGCACCACGTACAGAAGACTGGAGCACCACCAAAAACTACTGAACCTGCCCTGCCATCATCTGAAGCAAGAAGTGGTAACGAGGTGGAATTCAACCCTCTATATGCTTCAGAGGTTGGAGGAGCAGCAAAAGGCCATTCAAGCCTATACAATTGAGCACGATATAGGAGGTGGAATGCACCTGTCTCAAGCGCAGTGGAGAATGATTTCAACGTTGTGCAAGGTTCTGATGCCCTTTGAACTTGCCACACGTGAAGTCAGTTCAGACACTGCCAGCCTGAGTCAGGTCATTCCCCTCATCAGGCTTTTGCAGAAGAAGCTGGATACATTGAAGGAGGAGCTAACACGGAGCGATTCCGCTAGGCATGTGGGACTTGTGGATGGAGCCCTTAATTCGCTTAACAAGGATTCACGGGTGGTCAATCTGTTGAAATCAGAGCACTACATTTTGGCCACCGTGCTCGATCCTAGATTTAAAGCCTACCTTGGATCTCTCTTTCCGGCAGACACAAGTCTGCTGGGGTTGAAAGACCTGCTGGTGACAAAATTGTCAAGTCAAGCGGAACGCGACCTGTCAACATCTCCTCCTTCACATTCTCCCGCAACTGGGGGTGCGAGCAAAAGGCTCAGAATTCCGAGCCCACCCGCTGGCGGTGATGCAGGGCAGTCTGGAGCGACTGCTGATGCTGACATCTGGTCCGGACTGAAGGACCTGACAACGATTACGGACATGTCGTCTACTGTCACTGCATATGATTCTCTCACCATTGAAAGAATGGTGGAGGATTATATGAGTGACCGCATCCAAGTAGGCACGTCACACAGTCCGTACTTATACTGGCAGGAAAAAGAGGCAATTTGGAGGCCCTTGCACAAACTGGCTTTATTCTACCTAAGTTGCCCTCCCACAAGTGTGTACTCCGAAAGAGTGTTTAGTGCCGCCGCTCACCTTGTCAGCAATCGGCGTACGAGGTTACATCCAGAAAATGTGGAGAAGATGATGTTCATTAAAATGAATTATAATCAATTCCTCCGTGGAGACATTGACCAGCAGCAATTGCCTCCACAAAGTACACAGGGAGCTGAGATGGTGGATTCCAGTGGGGACGAATTGATAATCTGTGAGGAGGGGGATGTACACGGTGATATATCGGAGGATGATGATGAGGTGGACATCTTGCCTCTGTAGAGCCAGTTTGTGCAAGGAGAGATTAATTGCTTCTTTTTTGGGGGGGGTCCAAACCAACCCGTCATTTCAGTCACAGTCGTGTGGCAGACCCTGTCACTGAAATGATGGGTTGGTTAAAGTGTGCATGTCCTGTTTATACAACATAAGGGTGGGTGGGAGGGCCCAAGGACAATTCCATCTTGCACCTCTTTTTTCTTTAATTTTTCTTTGCGTCATGTGCTGTTTGTGGAATGTTTTTTGGAAGGGCCATCCTGCGTGACACTGCAGTGCCACTCCTAGATGGGCCCGGTGTTTGTGTCGGCCACTAGGGTCGCTTATCTTACTCACACAGCTACCTCATTGCGCCTCTTTTTTTCTTTGCGTCATGTGCTGTTTGGGGAGTGTTTTTTGGAAGGGCCATCCTGCGTGACACTGCAGTGCCACTCCTAGATGGGCCCGGTGTTTGTGTCGGCCACTAGGGTCGCTTATCTTACTCACACAGCTACCTCATTGCGCCTCTTTTTTTCTTTGCGTCATGTGCTGTTTGGGGAGGGTTTTTTGGAAGGGCCATCCTGCGTGACACTGCAGTGCCACTCCTAGATGGGCCCGGTGTTTGTGTCGGCCACTAGGGTCGCTTATCTTACTCACACAGCTACCTCATTGCGCCTCTTTTTTTCTTTGCGTCATGTGCTGTTTGGGGAGTGTTTTTTGGAAGGGCAATCCTGCGTGACACTGCAGTGCCACTCCTAGATGGGCACGGTGTTTGTGTCGGCCACTAGGGTCGCTTAGCTTAGTCATCCAGCGACCTAGGTGCAAATTTTAGGACTAAAAATAATATTGTGAGGTGCGAGGTATTCAGAATAGACTGAAAATGAGTGGAAATTATGGTTTTTGAGGTTAATAATACTTTGGGATCAAAATGACCCCCAAATTCTATGATTTAAGCTGTTTTTTAGTGTTTTTTAAAAAAAAAAACACCCGAATCCAAAACACACCCAAATCCGACAAAAAAAATTCGGTGAGGTTTTGCCAAAACGCGGTCGAACCCAAAACACGGCCGCGGAACCGAACCCAAAACCAAAACACAAAACCCGAAAAATTTCAAGTGCATATCTCTAGTATTTATAGCTCCCCAGGGCCCTGCACCCAGCGGTGTGTACAGTCCGGGAGCCTGGCGCGCACTGAGCAAATCACACTGCTCGGTACCTCTATATGCAGTCTTTGTTTAAGAGAAGATGTCTTTTCCTCACATACTCACCTGTCTTCTGACTTCTGGCTTGAAGAGGGGGGACGGCAAGCTGTGGGAGCGAGCATCCAGGAGAGCCCGGCGTTCATCTCCCCTCAGGAGCTGAAGGCATCCTGTCAGCAGCAGCAGAGCCCTGAAACTCATTAGAAGTGGGTCTAGACTGCTCTCCCCTCTTTCCCACGAAGCAGGGAGTCTGTAGCCAGCAGATCTCCCCAAAATAAAAACTTAACATTAAGTCTTTTCAGAGAAACTCTAAGAGCTCCCCTGAGTGCCTCCATCTCGCAGGGCACATTTTCTAAACTGAGTCTGGGGAGGGATATAGAGGGAGGAGCCAGGTCACGCCCCCTTTGAAAGTCTTAAAGTGCCCATTTCTCCTGCGGATCCATCTATATCCCATGGTTCTTTTGGTGTCCCCAACATCCTCAAGGACGTAATAGAAAACATGTAAATTGAATGTATAAAATAGTTCCTTCATGAACAAATTGGGGTTACTTCAATGACATCACCTGTGTTGAAACACCTTTCTGATCAATTAACTAGGTCAAGATAGATGATGGCAATTTATAAATTAAGAAGGAAGTCCAGGAGCAGAGCATGTTTTGAAATTTGTCAAGTCTAGCAAGCCAGCAAATTCCAGAGTCTGAGCCCCAACCCTGGTAAAAAGCAGGGCTGGGGACTCTGGACTTTTCCCTGGGTAGTTTGACAGCAAAATCCCAGGTTGCTCTGCGCTCACGTGCAATAACCTGGGATTTTGTCTGTAGTGTTAAAGGTTTATTATTGAGCTATTCAGAGAATTTAAATTGACTATGGACATTTATTTATTGGGCAAATTATACAATTTAAACCCCTCCAGGCACATACCCACCACACCTTAGTCCTGCACTGTGTCCAGACATTTTTACTGTTACATGTACAAATGGCTCGCAGGACCCAACGTGCACCTAACATGGCAAATAAAGTATTAAAAAAAAGAAAAAAAAAAGCCCAAAAACAAAACCCAAAAAAATTAAACGCAACATGCCGGATCCAAGGTATCATGTTCAGGAATTAAGATAAGTAGTGTTGGCATTCAAAAACCAAACAGCATGGCATGTGACCTGCTTTGTAAACGCACTGCTCCGAGCTGGAAAAAGGCCCTCTGTCTTTGGTAAGGGAACAAAACAAATTCTAGTCAGCAACTCAGAGTATCCAGATATAACACACAAAAGAGATTTTTTTTTTTTGATAGTTTGGATTGTTACAGGTATAGTATAATGAATCATTATTAACAATCTTTAAACGCTCTTCCATAGATCACATTAGAAAATAAGTCAAAAGGTCTAGATTTTTATTCAGCACAGGGCATTATTTACTTCTCAGCAGACAGATTCACAGTTTTGTCTTGCTGGAAAGACGCAAATGAGTAAAAGGGTCGGAGTAACTGGCTTGCCATTGGGAGGTGGCTGACTTCACGTCTTAGTAGCACTTGGCATTATATGCTGTATGTATTTACAGACTTGTGATGGGCACAAATGCTTTTCTCATTTTGCTATACCATGCAATGCGGTTTCCATAAAAAAAAATGACATTTATTTCAGCCAAGTTTCCAAGAAACCTACACATTTAGTAACAATATAATTTGTGCAAGATGATTAATACCTGTAGTTTTAGTGTTCTGATATAAAAAAAAAAAGCAACCCACACCTTAATATGCTGTGTTATTTTCCTTTTTTTAAACCGTGTTATTTTAGGCTACAATGAGCAGTGCAGCGGAAAAGATATTCTAATTAGAGAAATAACTCCACCTGGTGGCTATTAAGTTTAAGAACAAACATTATGTTAGTCTATGACAGTGGTTCTCAAATGCAGTCCTCAGGGCACCTAAACAGTTCAGATTTTAGGTATATCCATGCTTACAGCAGATGGCATAACCAAATTGACTGAGGTACTAATTAAGTCAGCTGTGATTAAGCATGGATGCAACAAAAATCTGGACTGTTGGGGTGCCTTGAGAATTGCTACAGTGAAGGGGCACCTTTGGCACTCCAGCTGTTAAAATACATATCCCAACATGCTCTGCTACAGTTTTGCTATTTAGCCATGCTAAAACTGTAGCAGGGCATGCTGGGATGTGTAGTTCAACAACAGCTGAGTGCCAAAGGTTCCCCATCACTACACTAGACTACAATTGCAATGGAAAAAAAAAAAAAAAGGCAAATACTAGTCCAGAGGTTTTCAACTCCAGTCCTCAAGTACCACCCACAGGTCATATTTTGTGGATTGCTTTAATCGTGCACAGATGATCTGGTCTCTGTTGCTGGAACAGTAATTATACCACCTGCTTCCACACCTGGAAATCCTCAAAACATGACCTGTTGGAAAGCTTAAGGATTGATATTGAGTACTACTGGCTTTAAAGTTTATAAATGGTAATGTATTAAAATAGACAGTATAAACACATGTAAATTGTGAACCTATAAACATCTTTCTAACTTATAGCCATAAAACACACACACAAAAAAAAGCAAACCCAATTCATCCTGCGCAGCCATTAACACTCGGTCAGGCGCAGATGGCCTGATAGGTGCCACAAAGCTGTTCTCGCCTCCCCTCTCTGCCCCAAGGGGGTGCAGGGCCCTGTACATCCTAGTACCTTCCTATCTCTAGGTGCTGTTCAAAACACCCCTAGTCAGTTTTCCCGCCACCTGCGTGGAGTGCAGTAGTGACCCTCCTGGCCACTCAAGCCCATTGCGTCCAAACTCTATTGTTTATTTTGCTCATTTTATAAATGAAAATTACAAAGGTTGTGGATATTTTGCGGAAATATGTAGGTTAGTCCAGGGTGGCCTCTCAGGCACACTGCGCCTTCAAATTTCAGCATTTTTTGGTTTGTTATGTTTTACTTACTTTGGAGGTTAATAAATTAGTTTTTTTTTTTTTTAAATCAGATTTCGAATATTCTCTCTTTTTACGTCCTAACGAAGGTCACTGATCAGTCTAAGAGCATTGGAATTGAGTTAATTAGGTGCTAATGATTATTTTTTAACAGGCGCCTGTCAGACGCATTGCGCCTGAACTTGGGAGTCCCAGAGGTGCGCCTGAAGGAGGGTTAATAAACATGAGAGATGGTTTAAAACACCCCATAAGCCAGGGATATTCAACATACCCTCGCTGCACTGGAACTACACATTCCATCATGCCCAGTCAGTTCTGCTATTAGGGCATGCTGGCAGAGTTGGACTGGGGCATGTAGGGCCCACCAGGGGAATACAGTGGTAGAGGTCCATGTTTAGGGGTGTGGCCAGTCTCTCAAGGGGGTGTGCCCAGCCGCCACATTGGTATGCCTAACCATTTTGCATGGGTTGGTCCCCTAGATTAATATATACAGTAAATACTAAAGTGCATGCATGATACTGTACTAGATTAGTAACAGCACAGTCTGGAACCTGATCCCTAGATGAGGGGGTAGGCCCCCAGGCAGTAGGGCCCACCGGCGGTTTCCCCTGTACCCCTGTGGGCCAGTCCAACCCTGCATGCTGGGATATGTAGTTCCACAGCAGCTGGAGGGACGCATGCCGATTACCCCTGCCGTAGTACCAAGACAACCTGCTGAATTGGGGCTCCCCGTTACCCTTCAATTTCTCAAAAAAAGAACAAATAACCAACTATAGTAATACGGGTCCTAAGCAGTACCCTAGACAGAATAAAGTATTGTACGGTTTTAAAAACGTGATCAAAACAGCAGCTTCCCCCCCTTTCCCTACTTAATACAAGTGCTGAAATCGGACTGTCAATAACACAGTCCAGCAGTGTCACGGAACAGATTTAATTAGTTCCCAGGCACATGATCAATAAATGCACATTCTTCCGCATTGCCATTTTAACGAGGCAGCGTTACTGAAAACTCCCTTAAGAAAGACCCAATTTAGGACAACAGACAGTACAAGTCACCAGTTCCTAACTGGTCTCTGCCACCAGCTTATTAGAGCACAACTATGCAACCCAACCTACACAGACTGTAAACTTGTTAGGCAAGAGTCCTCTGTGCCTCTTTCATGTCTAATGTTATCATCATCATACTCCCTTCAATGTACAGTATTGTGTAATCTGTCTGTGCATAAATAAAAACTACTAACCACCATCACATTAAGGGCATCATTGTCACTAGCACAACGAAATAACTGGACTGGTGGGGAGAAAAAAAAAGACAGCCATCAGCAGATTTGTTAGGTTATTAGCCAACTGGTAGTTTATTACTGGGTACTACATGCACACCTACTTAAAAGGTCAGTATTACTTCTGGAGGCATATTAGTAGGGTGTGGTATATTTTGGTTGTAAAATCGACAATGACAATTGTTGTGCCCTGCAGCTAGCACTATTGGGTGCAATGCGGAGCAATTCAACTGTCGCTCTGTTTAGATGCCAGTTAGCCGTAGGGGTGAAATTTCTTCTTCGCAGCCACCCTAAGCAGGACTTTAGACAGGATTAGACACTATTCGCGCAAAACCCATGGTGAACAGCATAAAACATCCTTTATTTTAAGACTATCCCTTCATTAACTTTCTCTATTCAGGTAATCTCCTAAAATGTAATTTAAAAATTCAATAGATGTAATATACGTCTTAAATGAATTTATTGAGTTTGATGGCACCCTGTGATGACATGTGTCAGGTGTATATATACATATACACGTATACAGTGCTGAAAGTAGGGTGGTACAGCATACCATTAAGAAATATGGTGCCGGAACGCCGTACCACCAGCGCCGTAGGGCACAGGGTCTCTGTCCATGTGCTCCTCCAATATTGCCCACCACCTTGAAGGAGACAAATATTAGAGGTACAATTTCACCTCTAGCATCTGTCAGGGGAGCTCAGCGCACCCAGCGATACCCGGAAGTGCAGATTTCAGAAGCGTTGGCGCACTGTGTGCCTACACCCTGGCAATAAGCATGTAAACCTCCGGCCGGCCAACAAGCATGTAGGCATTGTGTGTGTAAGCGGCACTGCAGGGGGCATTATGTTTGTAAGCCTTATGCGTGCAAGCAGCACTGCAGGGGGCCTTATGCATGCAAGCAGCACTGCAGGGGGCCTTATGCGTGCAAGCAGCACTAAAATGCCATGGTGGGAGCAAAATTTATAATTACACCACTGCATGTATAGCGTTACCCGGAAGTGACGGGAAAGCTGGCGACGCCAGGTTAAGATGCAGGAAGCTGCATATTTGGCCATGAAACCCCTGGCAGCGAGTAATTAAAAGCCTTACTGTGTGGCATAATGTGACCACACCCCTATCATGAAGCCACTCCTAGTTTTGTGTGACCATGCCCCTTTTTGGCTGCATGCTATCTATCAGTACCACTAAGAAAAAAATTCCACTTGCACCACTGCACGTCTATAAACAGCATAATTAGTCTACATACAAGGGAACAAGATTAAAACATTGAACATAAAATGGATCAACTTTGTTACAAGAGTAACAAAATATTTAAAAAAAAAATTGGAAGAGTGTTGCAAATGGTTTGTAACTAAAGCCGAAAAACAATAAAAATAAATCTAAAAGCCGGCAAATTCCAGAGTCTCAACCCTGACCTTGTAAAGAGCAGGGTCAGGTGCCAGGGACGAAGTTTACATTCAGACCTACCAAAATCCCAGGTTGATGCATGTTCACGCGCAAAAACCTGGGATTTAGGTGCTAGTGTGAAAGGGTATTAGACTTTCTATACTAATATTCAAAAACACAAAAACAGGAATTCCACTTTTGCTAAATGTTGCCACATAAACTGAGCAGGTGTCAATCTCTGGCACAGAGTTCTGTCCAACCTTCCCCATTCCCAACCTAGAGAGCATTTGATCACATTTCTTTCTGTATGGAAATCTAATTTAAATGGGGTGGGGTGGGGGGGCGCAAACACACACAGAAAATACTTTCACAACCACATTCAATATCATTAAAAAAAAATCAGAGCACAATGGATAGCTACTAAACCTATAAGTTACTGTGTATACTAATCATACAGTGCCAAATTCTGTCAAGGTATGAAAAATGTATGTACTGACAATGGTCCTAATTCAGAGTTGATCGCAGCAGCAAATTTGTTAGCAGCTGGACAAAACCATGTGCACTGCAGGGGGGGGCGGCAGATGTAACATGTGCAGAGAGAGTAAGATTTGGGTGGGGTGTGTTCAAACTGAAACCTGAATTGCAGTGTAAAAATACAGCAGCCAGTATTTACCCTGTGCAGAAACAAAATATCCCGCCAAAATCTAACTCTCGCTGCAAATGTTATATCTGCTGTCCCCCCACCCCCCTCCCCCGCAGTGCACATGGGGGGTAATTCTGAGTTGATCGCAGCAGGAATTTTGTTAGCACTTGGGCAAAACCATGTGCACTGCAGGGGAGGCAGATATAACATGTGCAGAGAGTTTGATTTACCCTGCACAGTATTTACCCTGTGCAGGGTAAATACTGGCTGCTTTATTTTTACACTAAAATTTAGATTGCAGATTGAACACACCACACCCAAATCTAACTCTCTCTGCACATGTTATATCTGCCCCCCCTGTAGTGCACATGGTTTTGCCCAACTGCTAACAAAATTCCTGCTGCGATCAACTCAGAATTACTCCCATGGTTTTGCCCAACTGCTAACATTCGCAGCTGCGATTAATTCTGAATTAGGCTCCGTGTAGCTGACACACACACACACACACACACGAAGCCATCCAATTTTTTTGTTTTGAAATCTATTATGATTAAGATCTAGCTGTGGCCAGGACACCTGTTGTGCTGTACGGCATCTTACAATTGTACAAAGTTCCATCTAGACAACTTAAAAAACAATCTGTCAAAACACCATAGCTCCTACACCTATGTAAACTGAAAATAGCAAATGACCAATTCTGTCAACATTTACAAAGTCTATTACCCAACTAAGTACGAAGGCTTCACCTGCCTCTACGTCCTAGCTGCACCTTTTATTGCAGTTTATTTAATAACCACTTAACTGGCATGGTCAGATTTCATGCAACTGCGCCGTCCCACCCTGTCCCCCCGTTTTTGACGAGGAGATCTGTTCTGCAGATGTGCATAATATAATGTTAAATATTTTTAAAAATACTTTTTCAACTTTATTAAATAAAATAAATGTTAAAAAAACAAATGTTTACGTTTTTGAAGGGAAAAATAGTCAGTTAAGTGGTTTTAACAACCTCTGAATATTACCACCTCTGCACTCAAATGAACACACAACACACCGCAGCTAGAAGAAGGGCCAAATATTTTTTATTACTTCCATAAATGTGGTGGTCCAGGAAAAGCAATTGCATAGTAGTATTGAAATTTGGTAATTGGAGCTGGTCCTCTACCCACCCCATCCACAGGGCACCCAATTCGGCAGACTGTGTTCTCCAGGCCTGTTTGTGAAGTGAGATCCTAGTCTAATCTCAATCACTAGAGCCCCTTTCACATCTCCAATGCCGGAACCCACCAGGGAATTGAAAAAAGGGTCCATCCCGGGTGGGATCCGGCATTGGAGCCTCCGTGCTGGCTTCCCAACCAGTCAATATGGCCATAGTGGCGGAGCCGGCAGCGCTGGGAGATGAGCTCATCTCTGTGCCGCCCCTCCCTATGTAGTAAACAGGTCCCAGGTCGCATTGACCCGGGAACCCGTTTACACTGCCACTGACCCGGTATTCATCCCGGGAATAACCCTTCTTATAACTCGGGTTCAATTACCAGGTCAGGTGACCCGGGAATTTCACATCGCACACTGACCCGTGTCGACTCGGCAATATGCCGTCTCGATACCTGGTTATTTTTGCGTTGTGAAAGGGGTATAACAGGGTGCCGGTCCCCACGATGATCAGCCTTCACGATCCATAATCTAGCAATGGGACCAAGACACTTCGCAGCACCGCTACCCACACTGGCACAGGTGTCATAACCAAAATAGGTGTCTTCTGCCATGTCATGAGGCAGGCCATTCCAGTAAGTGTGCCCAATCACTACACGGCCCATGGAGGCATATCATCCTCGACTCACATTGTTAACCACGTACTTTGGTTATGTTTAGTCTGCAATTGCATTACTGAGGAGTCCAACTGACACAAAAAACGAGTTTTATGGTAAGAACTTACCCTTGTTAAAACTCTTTCTGCGAGGTACACTGGGCTCCACAAGGAATGGACAATGAGTGTAGAGTAGGATCTTGATCCGAGGCACCAACAGGCTCAAAGCTTTGACTGTTCCCAGAATGCATAGCGCCGCCTCCTATATCACCCCGCCTCCCTGCACAGGATCTCAGTTTTTAGTTAACCAGTCCAATGCAGTAGCAGGAAAAGAGACGACAACGGTTAGTAGCCACAACACCTCATTCTCACGACAGGAGACGTGGCAGCGGCTAATGCCATACCAACCCAAAGAAGCTAAGTGCGTCAGGGTGGGCGCCTTGCGGAGCCCAGTGTACCTCGCAGAAAGTTTTAACAAAGGTAAGTTCTTACCATAAAACTCGTTTTCTGCTGCGGGGTACACTGGGCTCCACAAGGAGTAGACAATGGAGATGTCCTAAAGCAGTTCCTTATGGGAGGGGACGCACTGTAGCGGGCACAAGAACCCGGCGTCCAAAGGAAGCATCCTGGGAAGCGGCAGTATCGAAGGCATAGAACCTTATAAACGTGTTCACAGAGGACCACGTAGCCGCCTTGCACAATTGTTCAAGGGTCGCACCACGTTGGGCCGCCCAAGAAGGTCCAACAGACCGAGTAGAATGGGCCTTAATGTGATCAGGAGCAGAGACCAGCCTTCACATAAGCATGTGCAATCACCATTCTAATCCATCTGGCCAGAGTTTGCTTGTGAGCAGGCCAGCCACGTTTGTGAAAACCAAACACAACAAAAAGAGAATCAGATTTCCTAATAGGAGCAGTTCTCTTCACATAGATACGGAGAGCCCGTACCACATCCGAAGACCGCTCTTTGGGAGACAGATCAGGAGAAACAAGTGCCGGAACTACTATCTCCTGATTAAGGTGGAACGAAGAAACCACCTTAGGTAGATAGCCGGGACGAGTCCTAAGAACCGCTCGGTCACGGTGAAATATCAGATACGGGGAACTACAGGACAAGGCACCCAAATCCGACACTCTTCTAGCTGAAGCAATAGCCAGCAGAAACACCACCTTAAGGGAAAGCCACTTAAGGTCAGCTGAACCAAGAGGTTCAAACTGAGACTCTTATAATGCCTCCAAAACCACAGACAAGTCCCAAGGAGCCACAGGCGGGACATAGGGAGGTTGGATACGCAACACGCCCTGAGTAAAAGATATGCACATCAGGTAAGGTAGCAATTTTTCTCTGAAACCACACCGACAAGGCAGATATTTGAACCTTGAGGGAGGCCAGACGCAGGCCTAAGTCCAGGCCCTGCTGAAGAAAAGCCAACTTGGCTATACTAAACTTGGAAGCGTCATAATCGTTAGATGCGCCCAAAGTAAGAATGCCAGACCCTATAGTAAATCCGAGCCGAAGCCGGTTTCCGGGCCCGGAACATAGTTTGAATGACCGCCTCAGAAAACCCTTTAGCCCTTAAGACGGAAGCTTCAAGAGCCACGCCGTCAAAGACAGCCGGACTAGGTCCTGGTAGACACAGGGGCCCTGAACGAGGAGGTCTGGGCGTTGTGGAAGTAGAATTGGACGCTCTGACGATAGGCCTTGCAGGTCTGAGAACCAGTGCCGTCTGGAGCTATGAGAAGCAGAATTCCTTTTTCTTGCTTGAACTTCCGAATTACCCTGGGCAGGAGTGACACCGGAGGGAACACATACGGCAGCCGAAACCTCCACGGTACCGCCAGCGCATCCACGAATGCTGCTTGAGGATCCCTTGTCCTTGTTCCGAAGACCGAAACCTTGTGATTGTGTCGAGACAACATCAGATCTACGTCTGGAAGGCCCCACCTTTCCACTAGAAGTTGAAACACTTCTGGATGGAGGCCCCACTCGCCGGCATGCATGTCCTGACGACTGAGAAAGTCTGCTTCCCAATTCAGGACTCCCGGAATGAATACTGCCGATATGGCCGGTAGATGGCGTTCTGCCTACTGTAGAATCCGTGAGACTTCCTTCATTGCTAGGCGGCTTCGAGTGCCGCCCTGATGATTTATGTAAGCCACTGTGGTGGCGTTGTCCGACTGTACTTGAACAGGACGGTTCTGAATTAAATGCTGGGCTAGGTTCAAGGCATTGAAGACTGCCCGCAACTCCAGAATATTGATCGAGAGGAGGGACTCCTCTCCTTGGTCCACCGCCCCTGAAGGGAGTGTTGCTCCAGCACCGCGCCCCAACCTCTTAGACTGGCATCTGTCGTCAACAGGACCCAGTCTGATATCCAGAACGGACGGCCCCTGCACAGTTGTTGGTCCCGGAGCCACCAGAGCAGCGACAGACGGACCTCCGGAGTCAATGAGATCATTTGAGACCTGATCCGGTGAGGCAGGCCGTCCCATTTGGCTAGAATCAGCCCCTGGAGAGGGCGAGAGTGAAATTGAGCATACTCCACCATGTCGAATGCTGACACCATGAGGCCCAGCACCTTCATCGCCGAATGTATTGACACTTGCGGACGAGATAGGAAGCAACAAATCCTGTCCTGAAGTTTCAGGACTTTCTCCTGAGACAGGAACAACCGCTGGTTGTGAGTGTCCAATAGTGCTCCCAGATGCACCATGCTCTGAGCAGGGATCAGGGATGACTTCTTCCAGTTGATGAGCCACCCGTGGGCTTGCAGAAACCGGACAGTCACATCTAGATGACACAGGAGAAGTTCTGGGGAATTTGCCAGGATTAACAAGTCGTCCACATACGGCAGTATCCTGACCCCTTGACGGCGGAGTACCACAGTCATCACCGCCATGACTTTTGTAAAGACTCGCGGAGCCGTTGTTAAACCAAAAGGTAACGCCTGAAACTGGTAATGGCAGTTGCAAATCTCAGGTATTGCTGATGAGACACTGCTATAGGAATATGCAAGTAAGCATCCTGTATATCCAGGGAGACCATGAAGTCCCCAGGTTCCAAGGCCAGAACTATAGAGCGAAGGGTTTCCATCCAGAACTTGGAAACCTTCACAAACCTGTTCAATGCCTTGAGGTTGAGAATGGGCCGGGAGGACCCATTCGGTTTCGGGACTAGAAACAGCGGAGAATAGTACCCCCGGCCCCTCTGCGCAAGTGGCACCTGTACTACGACTCCTGTATCCAGGAGGGTCTGTACCACCGAATGTAGAGTATTTGCCTTTGTCTTGTCCAACGGGACATCTGTTAAGTGCCTGCTACTGCAGCACCAACTACAAAACCGAGATCCTGTGCAGGGAGGCGGGGTGATATAGGAGGCGGCGCTATGCATTCTGGGAACAGTCAAAGCTTTGAGCCTGTTGGTGCCTCGGATCAAGATCCTACTCTACACCCATTGGGCTCCACAAGGAATGGACACAGTGTACCCCGCAGCAGAAAGGGAAAGAATTTGTTGTTAGTCTGGAGGGAGGGTGCTCTCCCAAGTCGTCGCATTCCATGCCTTGTCTCTGGACCTCCATTCTCTTGTGAAGAACTTTTAACCCTGCAATGTCTAGGCCATGTCTGCCTATCCATAACCCTTCCCCCCCACCCTATTCCTACAGCAATACTTACTCTCAATGGGACAAAGGATATTCCTCAGTCTAAACCAAGCGTATAACCCCCCAAAACTTCATTACTTATATGCATTGCGCCCAGATAGCAGGCCCTCCTTTCACAGTCTCTGAATGGCATTTCAGTCCTGTTAAGACTAGAGTGGTGTACACACTAGATGTGCTCCACATATCGTCAGTGTTTGCCCTTGAACTTCTGAGCAAACAAGATAGCACATACACAGTGAACGATAAAAGCGTGCTAATCCCTAGGGGGTGGATTTTTCCTTAAAGACTCAGGAGCTGCAAGGATTTTTTTAATTTTTTTTTATTTTACATGTGGGGAATCCCAAAGATTCCAGCACTTTGCATGGAATCTATGGGTTAGTGCGTGTTAACCCATGGTTTACCGTGCATGGAAATGCCAGATAACCAATAGCTCTGAACGTGAAACCCAGAGCTTTTCACCACGTGTGTCCATACCCTGATCTAAACTGCAAAAGTAAAACTAAAGCTGTGCATATTTGGGGGCTACATGCAAAAAAAGCCAATATTTACCCTGCATGCATATAAAAAAAAATAAGAATTTACTCACCGGTAATTCTATTTCTCGTAGTCCGTAGTGGATGCTGGGAACTCCGTAAGGACCATGGGGAATAGCGGGCTCCGAAGGAGGCTGGGCACTCTAGAAAGATTTATGACTACCTGGTGTGCACTGGCTCCTCCCACTATGACCCTCCTCCAAGCCTCAGTTAGGACACTGTGCCCGGACGAGCTGACATAATAAGGAAGGATTTAGAATCCCGGGTAAGACTCTTACCAGCCACACCAATCACACCGTACAACTCGTGATACTATATCCAGTTTGACAGTATGAAAAACAACTGAGCCTCTCAACAGATGGCTCAACAATAACCCTTTAGTTAACAATAACTATTTACAAGTATTGCAGACAATCCGCACTTGGGATGGGCGCCCAGCATCCACTACGGACTACGAGAAATAGAATTACCGGTGAGTAAATTCTTATTTTCTCTGACGTCCTAGTGGATGCTGGGAACTCCGTAAGGACCATGGGGATTATACCAAAGCTCCCAAACGGGCGGGAGAGTGCGGATGACTCTGTAGCACCGAATGAGAGAACTCCAGGTCCTCCTCAGCCAGGGTATCAAATTTGTAGAATTTTGCAAACGTGTTTGCCCCTGACCAAGTAGCTGCTCGGCAAAGTTGTAAAGCCGAGACCCCTCGGGCAGCCGCCCAAGATGAGCCCACCTTCCTTGTGGAATGGGCATTTACAGATTTTGGCTGTGGTATGCCTGCCACAGAATGTGCAAGCTGAATTGTACTACAAATCCAGCGAGCAATAGACTGCTTAGAAGCAGGAGCACCCAGCTTGTTGGGTGCATACAGGATAAACAGCGAGTCAGATTTTCTGACTCCAGCCGTCCTGGAAACATATATTTTCAGGGCCCTGACAACGTCTAGCAACTTGGAGTCCTCCAATTCACTAGTAGCCGCCGGCACCACAATAGGCTGGTTCAGGTGAAATGCTGACACCACCTTAGGGAGAAATTGGGGACGAGTCCTCAACTCTGCCCTATCCATATGGAAAATCAGATAAGGGCTTTTACATGATAAAGCCGCCAATTCTGACACTCGCCTGGCTGAAGCCAAGGCTAATAACATGACCACTTTCCACGTGAGATATTTCAGATCCATGGTTTTTAGTGGCTCAAACCAATGTGATTTTAAGAAACTCAACATCACGTTGAGATCCCAAGGTGCCACAGGAGGCACAAATGGGGGCTGAATATGCAGCACTCCTTTCACAAATGTCTGAACTTCAGGTACTGAAGCTAGTTCTTTTTGAAAGAAAATCGACAGAGCCGAGATCTGTACTTTAATGGAGCCTAGTTTTAGGCCCATATCCACTCCTGCTTGCAGGAAATGCAGAAATCGACCTAGTTGAAATTCCTCTGTTGGGGCCTTATTGGCCTCGCACCATGCAACATATTTCCGCCATATGCGGTGATAATGCGTTGCCGTAACATCTTTCCTGGCCTTAATAAGCGTAGGAATGACTTCTTCCGGAATACCCTTTTCCTTCAGGATCCGGTGTTCAACCGCCATGCCGTCAAACGCAGCTGCGGTAAGTCTTGGAACAGACAGGGCCCCTGCTGTAACAGGTCCTGTCTGAGCGGTAGAGGCCACGGGTCCTCTGAGAGCATCTCTTGAAGTTCCGGGTACCACGCTCGTCTTGGCCAATCCGGAACCACGAGAATTGTGTTTACTCCTCGCTTTCTTATTATTCTCAATACCTTTGGAATGAGAGGCAGAGGAGGGAACACATAAACCGACTGGTACACCCACGGTGTCACTAGAGCGTCCACAGCTATCGCCTGAGGGTCCCTTGACCTGGCGCAATATCTTTTTAACTTTTTGTTGAGACGGGACGCCATCATGTCCACCTGTGGTTTTTCCCAACGGTTTACCAGCATCTGGAAGACTTCTGGGTGGAGTCCCCACTCTCCCGGGTGGAGGTCGTGTCTGCTGAGGAAGTCTGCTTCCCAGTTGTCCACTCCCGGAATGAACACTGCTGACAGTGCTAGTACATGATTCTCCGCCCATCGGAGAATTCTTGTGGCTTCTGCCATCGCCATCCTGCTTCTTGTGCCGCCCTGTCGATTTACATGGGCGACTGCCGTGATGTTGTCTGACTGGATCAGCACCGGCTGGTGTAGGAGCAGGGATCTTGCTCGACTTAGGGCATTGTAGATGGCCCTTAGTTCCAGAATATTTATGTGAAGGGAAGTCTCCTGACTCGACCATAGTCCTTGGAAGTTTCTTCCCTGTATGACTGCCCCCCAGCCTCGAAGGCTGGCATCCGTGGTCACCAGGACCCAGTCCTGTATGCCGAACCTGCGGCCCTCTAGAAGATGGGCACTCTGCAGCCACCACAGTAGAGACACCCTGGTTCTTGGAGACAGGGTTATTAAGCGATGCATCTGAAGATGCGATCCGGACCACTGGTCCAACAGGTCCCACTGAAAGATTCTGGCATGGAACCTGCCGAAGGGAATTGCTTCGTAAGAAGCCACCATCTTTCCCAGGACCCGTGTGCAGCGATGCACTGATACCTGTTTTGGTTTCAGGAGGTCTCTGACTAGAGATGACAACTCCCTGGCTTTCTCCTCCGGGAGAAACACTTTCTTCTGGACTGTATCCAGAATCATACCCAGGAACAGTAGCCGTGTCGTCGGAACCAGCTGTGACTTTGGGATATTCAGAATCCAGCCGTGCTGGTGCAGCACCTCCTGAGATAGTGCTACTCCCACCAACAACTGTTCCTTGGACCTCGCTTTTATTAGGAGATCGTCCAAGTACGGGATAATTAAAACTCCCTTTTTTCGAAGGAGTATCATCATTTCCGCCATAACCTTGGTAAATACCCTCGGTGCCGTGGACAGGCCAAACGGCAGCGTCTGGAATTGGTAATGGCAATCCTGTACCACAAATCTGAGGTACTCCTGGTGAGGATGGTAAATGGGGACATGCAAGTAAGCATCCTTGATGTCCAGGGATACCATGTAATCCCCCTCGTCCAGGCTTGCAATAACCGCCCTGAGCGATTCCATCTTGAACTTGAATTTTTTTATGTACGTGTTCAAGGATTTTAAATTTAAAATGGGTCTCACCGAACCGTCCGGTTTCGGTACCACAAATAGTGTGGAATAATAACCCCGGCCTTGTTGAAGTAGGGGTACCTTGATTATCACCTGCTGGGAATACAGCTTGTGAATTGCCGCTAGCACCACCTCCCTGTCTGAGGAAACAATCGGCAAGGCAGATTTTAGGAACCGGTGGGGTGGGGACGCCTCGAATTCCAGTTTGTACCCCTGAGATACTATTTGCAGGATCCAGGGATCCACCTGTGAACGAGCCCACTGATCGCTGAAATTCTTGAGGCGACCCCCCACCGTACCTGGCTCCGCCTGTGGAGCCCCACCGTCATGCGGCGGACTTGGAAGAAGAAGCGGGGGATGACTTTTGCTCCTGGGAACCTGCTGTTTGTTGCAGCTTTTTCCCCTACCTCTGCCTCTGGACAGAAAGGACCCGCCTTTTCCACACCTGTTTTTCTGGGTCCGAAAGGACTGAACCTGATAAAACGGCGCCTTCTTAGGCTGTGAGGGGACATGGGGTAAAAATGCTGACTTCCCAGACGTTGCTGTGGAAACTAGGTCCGAGAGACCATCCCCAAATAATTCCTCACCCTTATATGGCAACACTTCCACGTGCTTTTTAGAATCTGCATCTCCTGTCCACTGGCGAGTCCATAAGCCTCTCCTAGCAGAAATGGACAATGCACTTACTTTAGATGCCAGTCGGCAGATTTCCCTCTGTGCATCTCTCATATATAAGACTGAGTCTTTTATATGGTCTATGGTTAACAGGATCGTGTCTCTGTCTAATGTGTCAATATTTTCTGACAGTTTATCTGACAACGCAGCGGCAGCACTGCACATCCAAGCTGACGCAATAGCTGGCCTAAGTATAATGCCTGAGTGTGTATATACAGACTTCAGGATCGCCTCCTGCTTTCTATCAGCAGGTTCCTTGAGGGCGGCCGTATCCGGAGACGGTAGTGCCACCTTTTTAGACAAACGTGTGAGCGCTTTATCCACCCTGGGGGGTGTTTCCCAACGTGACCTATCCTCTGGCGGGAAAGGGAACGCCATTAGTACCTTCTTAGGAATTACCAATTTTTTATCAGGGAAAGCCCACGCTTCTTCACACACTTCATTTAATTCATCTGATGGGGGAAAAACTACGGGTAGTTTTTTCTCCCCAAACATAATACCCTTTTTAGTGGTACCTGTAGTTATATCAGAAAATAAGATTTTACTTACCGATAAATCTATTTCTCGTAGTCCGTAGTGGATGCTGGGGACTCCGTCAGGACCATGGGGATTAGCGGCTCCGCAGGAGACAGGGCACAAAACTAAAGCTTTAGGATCAGGTGGTGTGTACTGGCTCCTCCCCCTATGACCCTCCTCCAAGCCTCAGTTAGGATACTGTGCCCGGACGAGCGTACACAATAAGGAAGGATATTGAATCCCGGGTAAGACTCATACCAGCCACACCAATCACACCGTATAACTTGTGATCTAAACCCAGTTAACAGTATGACAAACGTAGGAGCCTCTGAACAGACGGCTCACAACAATAACAACCCAATTTTTTTGTAACAATAACTATGTACAAGTATTGCAGACAATCCGCACTTGGGATGGGCGCCCAGCATCCACTACGGACTACGAGAAATAGATTTATCGGTAAGTAAAATCTTATTTTCTCTGACGTCCTAAGTGGATGCTGGGGACTCCGTCAGGACCATGGGGATTATACCAAAGCTCCCAAACGGGCGGGAGAGTGCGGATGACTCTGCAGCACCGAGTGAGAGAACTCCATGTCCTCCTCAGCCAGGGTGTGCCCCTGACCAAGTAGCAGCTCGGCAAAGTTGTAAAGCCGAGACCCCTCGGGCAGTCGCCCAAGATGAGCCCACCTTCCTTGTGGAATGGGCATTTATATATTTTGGCTGTGGCAGTCCTGCCACAGAATGTGCAAGCTGAATTGCACTACACATTCAACTAGCAATCGTCTGCTTAGAAGAGCACCCAGTTTTTTGGGTGCATACAGGATAACAGCAAGTCAGCTTTCCTGACTCCAGCCGTCCTGGAAATCTATATTTTCAGGGCCCTGACAACATCTAGCAACTTGGAGTCCTCCAAGTCTCTAGTAGCCGCAGGTACCACAATAAGCTGGTTCAGATGAAACGCTGACACCACCTTAGGGAGAAACTGGGGACGAGTCCGCAGCTCTGCCCTGTCCGAATGGACAATCAGATATGGGCTTTTGTGAGACAAAGCCGCCAATTCTGACACTCGCCTGGCCGAGGCCAGGGACAACATCATGGTCACTTTCCATGTGAGATATTTCAAATCCACAGATTTGAGCGGTTTAAACCAACGTGATTTGAGGAATCCCAGGACTACGTTGAGATCCCACAGTGCCACTGGAGGCACAAAAGGGGGTTGTATATGCAGTACTCCCTTGTCAAATTTCTGGACTTCAGGAACTGAAGCCAATTTTTTCTGGAAGAAAATCGACAGGGCCGAAATTTGAACCTTAATGGACCCCAATTTGAGGCCCATAGACACTCCTGTTTGCAGGAAATGCAGGAATCGACCGAGTTGAAATTTCTTCGTGGGGCCTTCCTGGCCTCACACCACGCAACATATTTTCGCCACATGTGGTGATAATGTTGTGCGGTCACCTCCTTCCTGGCTTTGACCAGGGTAGGAATGACCTCTTCCGGAATGCCTTTTTTCCCTTAGGATCCGGCGTTCAACCGCCATGCCGTCAAACGCACCCGCGGTAAGTCTTGGAACAGACATGGTACTTGCTGAAGCAAGTCCCTTCTTATCGGCAGAGGCCCTGAGTCCTCTGTGAGCATCTCATGAAGTTCCGGGTACCAAGTCCTTCTTGGCCCATCCGGAGCCACGAGTATAGTTCTTACTCCTCTACGTCTTATAATTCTCAGTACCTTTGGTATGAGAAGCAGAGGAGGGAACACATACACCGACTGGTACACCCATGGTGTTACCAGAACGTCCACAGCTATTTCCTGAGGGTCTCTTGACCTGGCGCAATACCTGTCCAGTTTTTTGTTCAGGCGGGACGCCATCATGTCCACCTTTGGTCTTTCCCAACGGTGCACAATCATGTGGAAACAACTTCTCGATGAAGTCCCCACTCTCCCGGGTGGAGGTCGTGCTGAGGAAGTCTGCTTCCCAGTTGTCCACTCCCGGAATGAAAACTGCTGACAGTGCTATCACATGATTTTCCGCCCAGCGAAGAATCCTTGCAGTTTCTGCCATTGTCCTCGTGCTTCTTGTGCCGCCCTGTCTGTTTACGTGGGCGACTGCCGTGATGTTGTCCCACTGGATCAATACCGGCTGACCTTGAAGCAGAGGTCTTGCTAAGCTTAGAGCATTGTAAATTGCTCTTAGCTCCAGTATATTTATGCGGAGAGAAGTCCCCAGACTTGATCACACTCCCTGGAAATTTTTTCCCTGTGTGACTGCTCCCCAGCCTTTCAAGCTGGAATCCGTGGTCACCAGGACCCAGTCCTGAATGCATAACTGTGGCACTTTAGTAGATGAGCACTCTGCAGCCACCACAGAAGAGACACCCTTGTCCTTGGAGACAGGGTTATCCGCTGATGCATCTGAAGATGCGATCCGGACCATTTGTCCAGCAGATCCCACTGAAAAGTTCTTGCGTGAAATCTGCCGAATGGAATCGCTTCGTAAGAAGCCACCATTTTTCCCAGGACCCTTGTGCAATGATGCACTGACACTTTTCCTGGTTTTTGGAGGTTCCTGACTAGCTCGGATAACTCCCTGGCTTTCTCCTCCGGGAGAAACACCTTTTTCTGGACTGTGTCCAGAATCATCCCTAGGGACAGCAGACGTGTCGTCGGAGACAGCTGCGATTTTGGAATATTTAGAATCCACCCGTGCTGTCGTAGAACTACTTGAGATAGTGCTACTCAGACCTCCAACTGTTCTCTGGACCTTGCCTTTATCAGGAGATCGTCCAAGTAAGGGATAATTTAAGACGCCTTTTCTTCGAAGAAGAATCATCATTTCGGCCATTACCTTGGTAAAGACCCGGGGTGCCGTGGACAATCCAAACGGCAGCGTCTGAAACTGATAGTGACAGTTTTGTACCACGAACCTGAGGTACCCTTTGTGAGAAGGGCAAATTTGGACATGGAGGTAAGCATCCTTGATGTCCAGGGACACCATATAGTCCCCTTCTTCCTGGTTCGCTATCACTGCTCTGAGTGACTCCATTTAGAATAGGTCTCACCGAGCCGTCTGGCTTCAGTACCACAAAATAGTGTGGAATAATACCCCTTTACTTGTTGTAGGAGGGGTACTTTGATTATCACCTGCTGGGAATACAGCTTGTGAATTGTTTCCAATACTGCCTCCCTGTCGGAGGTAGACGTTGGTAAAGCAAACTTCAGGAACCTGCGAGGGGGAGACGTCTCGAATTTCCAATCTGTACCCCTGGGATACTACTTGTAGGATCCAGGGGTCCACTTGCGAGTGAGCCCACTGCGTGCTGAAACTCTTGAGACGACACCCCACCGCACCTGTTTGTACGGCCCCAGCGTCATGCTGAGGACTTGGCAGAAGCGGTGGAAGGCTTCTGTTCCTGGGAATGGGCTGCCTGCTGCAGTCTTCTTCCCTTACCTCTATCCCTGGGCAGATATTATGGGGACGAAAGGACTGAGGCTGAAAAGACTAGGGCCCTCATTCCGAGTTGTTCGCTCGGTATTTTTCATCGCATCGCAGTGAAAATCCGCTTAGTACGCATGCGCAATGTTCGCACTGCGACTGCGCCAAGTAACTTTACTATGAAGAAAGTATTTTTACTCACGGCTTTTTCTTCGCTCCGGCGATCGTAATGTGATTGACAGGAAATGGGTGTTACTGGGCGGATACACGGCGTTTCAGGGGCGTGTGGCTGAAAACGCTACCGTTTCCGGAAAAAACGCAGGAGTGGCCGGGGAAACGGTGGGAGTGCCTGGGCGAACGCTGGGTGTGTTTGTGACGTCAACCAGGAACGACAAGCACTGAAATGATCGCACAGGCAGAGTAAGTCTGGAGCTACTCTGAAACTGCTAACTCGTTTGTAATCGCAATATTGCGCGTACGTCGGTCGCAATTTTAAGAAGTTAAGATTCACTCCCAGTAGGCGGCGGCTTAGCGTGTGTAACTCTGCTACATTCGCCTTGCGAGCGAACAACTCGGAATGAGGGCCTATGTCTTTTTCTGCTGAGATGTGACTTGGGGTAAAAAAGGTGGATTTTCTAGCTGTTGCCGTGGCCACCAGGTCCGATGGACCGACCCCAAATAACTCCTCCCCTTTATACGGCAATACTTCCATGTGCCGTTTGGAATCTGCATCACCTGACCACTGTCGTGTCCATAAACATCGTCTGGCAGATATGGACATCGCACTTACTCTTGATGCCAGAGTTTCGCATATATAGAAATGCATCTTTTAAATGCTCTATAGTCAATAAAATACTGTCCCTGTCAAGGGTATCAATATTTCCAGTCAGGGAATCCGACCAAGCCACCCCAGCGCTGCCCATCCAGGCTGAGGCGATCGCTGGTCGCAGTATAACACCAGTATGTGTGTATATACTTTTTAGGATATTTTCCAACCTCCTATCAGTTGGCTCCTTGAGGGCGTCCGTATCTGGAGACAGTAACGCCACTTGTTTTAATAAGCGTGTGAGCGCCTTATCCACCCGAAGGTGTGTTTCCCAACGCGCCATAACTTCTGGCGGGAAAGGGTATACCGCCAATAATTTTCTATCGGGGGAAACCCACGCATCATCACACACTTCATTTAATTTATCTGATTCAGGAAAAACCACATGTAGTTTTTTCACTCTCCACATAATACCCTTTTTTGTGGTACTTGTAGTATCAGAAATATGTAACATCTCCTTCATTGCCCTTAACAAGTAACGTGTGGCCCTAAAGGAAAATACGTTTGTTTCTTCACCGTCGACACTGGAGTCAGTGTCCGTGTCGACCGACTGAGGTAAAAGGACGTTTTAACGCCCCTGACGGTGTTTTAGACGCCTGGACAGGTACTAATTGGTTTGCCGGCCGTCTCATGTCGTCAACCGACCTTGCAGCGTGTTGACATTATCACGTAATTCCTTAAATAAGCCATCCATTCCGGTGTCGACTCCCTAGAGAGTGACATCACCATTACCGGCAATTGCTCCGCCTCCTCACCAACATCGTCCTCATACATGTCGACACACAAGTACCGACACACAGCACACACACAGGGAATGCTCTGATAGAGGACAGGACCCCACTAGCCCTTTGGGGAGACAGAGGGAGAGTTTGCCAGCACACACCAAAAACGCTATATTATACAGGGACAACCTTTATATAAGTGTTTTTCCCTTATAGCATTTTAATATATATATACATATCGCCAAATAAGTGCCCCCCCTCTCTGTTTTAACCCTGTTTCTGTAGTGCAGTGCAGGGGAGAGCCTGGGAGCCTTCCCACCAGCCTTTCTGTGAGGGAAAATGGCGCTGTGTGCTGAGGAGAATAGGCCCCGCCCCCTTTTCGGCGGGCTTCTTCTCCCGTTTTTCTGAGACCTGGCAGGGGTTAAATACATCCATATAGCCTCCAGGGGCTATATGTGATGTATTTTTAGCCAGAATAAGGTATTATACATTGCTGCCCAGGGCGCCCCCAGCAACGCCCTGCACCCTCCGTGACCGTTAGTGTGAAGTGTGTGACAACAATGGCGCACAGCTGCAGTGCTGTGCGCTACCTTCATGAAGACTGAAAAGCCTTCTGCCGCCGGTTTCTGGACCTTCAATCTTCAGCATCTGCAAGGGGGGTCGGCGGCGCGGCTCCGGGACGAACCCCAGGGTGAGACCTGTGTTCCGACTCCCTCTGGAGCTAATGGTGTCCAGTAGCCTAAGAAGCCAATCCATCCTGCACGCAGGTGAGTTGAACTTCTCTCCCCTAAGTCCCTCGATGCAGTGAGCCTGTTGCCAGCAGGACTCACTGAAAATAAGAAACCTAAAAACTTTTTCTAAGCAGCTCCTTAAGAGAGCCACCTAGATTGCACCCTGCTCGGACGGGCACAAAAACCTAACTGAGGCTTGGAGGAGGGTCATAGGGGGAGGAGCCAGTACACACCACCTGATCCTAAAGCTTTAGTTTTGTGCCCTGTCTCCTGCGGAGCCGCTAATCCCCATGGTCCTGACGGAGTCCCCAGCATCCACTTAGGACGTCAGAGAAATGTGTAACACCTCTTTCATTGCCTCAATCATGCAGTGAATGGCCTTAGTGGGCATCAGGTTAGACTCATCGTCGTCGACACTGGTGTCAGTATCAGTGTCGACATCTGGGTCTGCTTGCGGTAGCGGGCGTTTTAGAGCCCCTGACGACCCATGCGACGCCTGGGCAGGCACGAGCTGAGAAGTCGGCTGTCCCACATTTGGCATGTCGTCAATTTTCTTATGTAAGGAGTCTATACGTGCACTCATTACTTTCCATAAGCTCATCCACTCAGGTGTCTGCCCCGCAGGGGGTGACATCCCTTCTAAAGGCATCTGCTCCGCCTCCACATCATTATCCTCATCAAACATGTCGACACAGCCGTACCGACACACCGCACACACACAAGGAATGCTCCGAATGAGGACAGGACCCACAAAAGCCCTTTGGGGGGACAGAGTGAGAGTATGCCAGCACACACCAGAGCGCCATATAATGCAGGGACTAACTGAGTTATGTCCCCTATAGCTGCTTTTTCTATATATTATATACTGCGCCTAAATTTAGTGCCCCCCCTCTCTGTTTTTACCCTGTTCTGTAGTGTAGACTGCAGGGGAGAGCCAGGGAGCTTCCTTCCAGCGGATCTGTGAAGGAGAAATGGCGCCAGTGTGCTGTGAGAGATAGCTCCGCCCCTTTTCCGCTGACTATTCTCCCGCTTTTTTCCATATTCTGGCAGGGGTATTTTTCACATATATAGCCTCTGGGACTATATATTGTGGAATTTTTGCCAGCCAAGGTGTTATTATTGCTTCTCAGGGCACCCCCCCCCCCCCAGCACCCTCAGTGACCGGAGTATGAAGTGTGTATGAGGAGCAATGGCGCACAGCTGCAGTGCTGTGCGCTACCTTGGTGAAGACTGATGTCTTCTGCCGCCGTTTTTCCGGACCTCTTCTTGCTTCTGGCTCTGTAAGGGGGACGGCGGCGCGGCTCCGGGACCGAACACCAAGGACTGGGCCTGCGGTCGATCCCTCTGGAGCTAATGGTGTCCAGTAGCCTAAGAAGCCCAATCCGGCTGCAGGCGAGTTCGCTTCTTCTCCCCTTAGTCCCTCGCTGCAGTGAGCCTGTTGCCAGCAGCTCTCACTGAAAATAAAAAACCTAAATCTATACTTTCTTTCTAAGGGCTCAGGAGAGCCCCTAGTGTGCATCCAACCTCGGCCGGGCACAAAATCTAACTGAGGCTTGGAGGAGGGTCATAGTGGGAGGAGCCAGTGCACACCAGGTAGTCATAAATCTTTCTAGAGTGCCCAGCCTCCTTCGGAGCCCGCTATTCCCCATGGTCCTTACGGAGTTCCCAGCATCCACTAGGTCGTCAGAGAAAATAAGAATTTACTTACCGATAATTCTATTTCTCGGAGTCCGTAGTGGATGCTGGGGTTCCTGAAAGGACCATGGGGAATAGCGGCTCCGCAGGAGACAGGGCACAAAAGTAAAGCTTTCCGATCAGGTGGTGTGCACTGGCTCCTCCCCCTATGACCCTCCTCCAAGCCAGTTAGGTACTGTGCCCGGACGAGCGTACACAATAAGGGAGGAATTTTGAATCCCGGGTAAGACTCATACCAGCCACACCAATCACACCGTACAACTTGTGATCTAAACCCAGTTAACAGTATGATAACAGCGGAGCCTCTGAAAAGATGGCTCACAACAATAATAACCCGATTTTTGTAACTATGTACAAGTATTGCAGATAATCCGCACTTGGGATGGGCGCCCAGCATCCACTACGGACTCCGAGAAATAGAATTATCGGTAAGTAAATTCTTATTTTCTCTATCGTCCTAGTGGATGCTGGGGTTCCTGAAAGGACCATGGGGATTATACCAAAGCTCCCAAACGGGCGGGAGAGTGCGGATGACTCTGCAGCACCGAATGAGAGAACTCCAGGTCCTCCTTAGCCAGGGTATCAAATTTGTAGAATTTAGCAAACGTGTTTGCCCCTGACCAAGTAGCTGCTCGGCAAAGTTGTAAAGCCGAGACCCCTCGGGCAGCCGCCCAAGATGAGCCCACCTTCCTTGTGGAATGGGCATTTACATATTTTGGCTGTGGCAGGCCTGCCACAGAATGTGCAAGCTGAATTGTATTACACATCCAACTAGCAATAGTCTGCTTAGAAGCAAGAGCACCCAGTTTGTTGGGTGCATACAGGATAACAGCAAGTCAGTTTTCCTGACTCCAGCCGTCCTGGAACATATTTTCAGGGCCCTGACAACATCTAGCAACTTGGAGTCCTCCAAGTCCCTAGTAGGTGCAAGGCACCACAATAAGCTGGTTCAGGTGAAACACTGACACCACCTTAGGGAGAGAACTGGGGACGAGTCCGCAGCTCTGCCCTGTCCGAATGGACAAACAGATATGGGCTTTTTTGAGAAAAAACCACCAATTTGACACTCGCCTGGTCCAGGCCAGGGCCAAGAGCATGGTCACTTTTCATGTGAGATGCTTCAAATCCACAGATTTGACTGGTTTTAAACCAATGTGATTTGAGGAATCCCAGAACTACGTTGAGATCCCACAGTGCCACTGGAGGCACAAAAGGGGGTTGTATATGCAATACTCCCTTGACAAACTTCTGGACTTCAGGAACTGAAACCAATTCTTTCTGGAAGAAAATCGACAGGGCCGAAATTTGAACCTTAATGGACCCCAATTTGAGGCCCATAGACACTCCTGTTTGCAGGAAATGCAGGAAACGACCGAGTTGAAATTTCTTTGTGGGGCCTTCCTGGCCTCACACCACGCAACATATTTTCGCCACATGTGGTGATAATGTTGTGCGGTCACCTCCTTTCTGGCTTTGACCAGGGTAGGAATGACCTCTTCCGGAATGCCTTTTTCCCTTAGGATCCGGCTTTCCACCGCCATGCCGACAAACGCAGCTGCGGTAAGTCTTGGAACAGACATGGTACTTGCTGAAGCAAGTCCCTTCTTAGCGGCAGAGGCCATAAGACCTCTGTAAGCATCTCTTGAAGTTCCGGGTACCAAGTCCGTCTTGGCCAATCCGGAGCCATGAGTATAGTTCTTACTCCTCTACGTCTTATAATTCTCAGCACCTTTAGGTATGAGAAGCAGAGGAGGGAACACATACACCGACTGGTACACCCACGGTGTTACCAGAACGTCCACAGCTATTGCCTGAGGGTCTCTTGACCTGGCGCAATACCTGTCCCGTTTTTTGTTCAGACGGGACGCCATCATGTCCACCTTTGGTATTTCCCAACGGTTTACAATCATGTGGAAAAAACTTCCCGATGAAGTTTCCACTCTCCCGGGTGGAGGTCGTGCCTGCTGAGGAAGTCTGCTTCCCAGTTTCCATTCCCGGGATGAAACACTGCTGACAGTGCTATCACATGATTTTCCGCCCAGCGAAAAGTCCTTGCAGTTTTTGCCATTGCCCTCCTGCTTCTTGTGTCGCCCTGTCTGTTTACGTGGGCGACTGCCGTGATGTTTTTCCCACTGGATCAATACCGGCTGACCTTGAAGCAGAGGTCTTGCTAAGCTTAGAGCATTATAAATTTACCCTTAGCTCCAGTATATTTATGTGGAGAAAAGTCTCCAGACTTGATCACACTCCCTGGAAATTTTTTCCTTGTGTGACTGCTCCCCAGCCTCTCGGGCTGGGCTCCGTGGTCACCAGCATCCAATCCTGAATGCCGAATCTGCGGCCCTCTAGAAGATGAGCACTCTATAACCACCACAGGAGAGACACCCTTGTCCTTGGATATAGGGTTATCCGCTGATGCATCTGAAGATGCGATCCGGACCATTTGTCCAGCAGATCCCACTGAAAAGTTCTTGCGTGAAATCTGCCGAATGGAATTGCTTCGTAGGAAGCCACCATTTTTACCAGGACCCTTGTGCAATGATGCACTGTTTTTAGGAGGTTCCTGACTAGCTCGGATAACTCCCTGGCTTTCTCTTCCGGGAGAAACACCTTTTTCTGGACTGTGTCCAGAATCATCCCTAGGCACAGCAGACGTGTCGTCGGGATCAGCTGCGATTTTGGAATATTTAGAATCCACCCGTGCTGTTGTAGCAGTATCCGAGATAGTGCTACTCCGACCTCCAACTGTTCCCTGGACTATGCCCTTATCAGGAGATCGTTGAAGTAAGGGATAATTAAGACGCCTTTTCTTCGAAGAAGAATCATCATTTCGGCCATTACCTTGGTAAAGACCCGGGGTGCCGTGGACAATCCAAACGGCAGCGTCTGAAACTGATAGTGACAGTTCTGCACCACGAACCTGAGGTACCCTTAGTGAGAAGGGCAAATTTGGGACATAGAGGTAAGCATCCCTGATGTCCCGGGACACTATATAGTCCCCTTCTTCCTGGTTCGTTATCACTGCTCTGAGTGACTCCATCTTGATTTGAACCTTTGTAAGTGTTCAAAAAATTTTTTAGAATAAGTCTCACCTAGCCTTCTGGCTTCAGTACCACAATATAGTGTGGAATAATACCCCTTTTCTTGTAGTAGGAGGGGTAATTTAATTATCACCTGCTGGGAATATAGCTTGTGAATTTTTTCCCATACTGCCTCCTTGTCGGAGGGAGACCTTGGTAAAGCAGACTTCAGGAGCCTGCGAAGGGGAAACGTCTCGACATTCCAATCTGTACCCCTGGGATACTACTTGTAGGATCCAGGGGTCCTGTACGGTCTCAGCGCCATGCTGAGAACTTGTCAGAAGCGGTGGAACGCTTCTGTTCCTGGGAATGGGCTGCCTGCTGCAGTCTTCTTCCCTTTCCTCTATCCCTGGGCAGATATGATCTTATAGGGACGAAAGGACTGAGGCTGAAAAGACGGTGTCTTTTTCTGCAGAGATGTGACTTAGGGTAAAAACGGCGGATTTTCCAGCAGTTGCCGTGGCCACCAGGTCCGATGGACCGACCCCAAATAACTCCTCTTCCTTTATACGGCAATACACCTTTGTGCCGTTTGGAATCTGCATCACCTGACCACTGTCGTGTCCATAACATCTTCTGGCAGATATGGACATCGCATTTACTCTTGATGCCAGAGTGCAAATATCCCTCTGTGCATCTCGCATATATAGAAATGCATCCTTTAAATGCTCTATAGTCAATAAAATACTGTCCCTGTCAAGGGTATCAATATTTTTAGTCAGGGAATCCGACCAAGCCACCTCAGCTCTGCACATCCAGGCTGAGGCGATCGCTGGTCGCAGTATAACACCAGTATGTGTGTATATACTTTTTATGATATTTTCCAGCCTCCTGTCAGCTGGTCCTTGAGGACGGCCCTATCTATAGACGGTACCGCCACTTGTTTTGATAAGCGTGTGAGCGCCTTATCCACCCTAAGGGGTGTTTCCCAACGCGCCCTAACTTCTGGCGGGAAAGGGTATACCGCCCATAATTTTCTATCGGGGGGAACCCACGCATCATCACACACTTTATTTAATTTATCTGATTCAGGAAAAACTACGGTAGTTTTTTCACATCCCACATAATACCCTCTTTTGTGGTACTTGTAGTATCAGAAATATGAAACACCTCCTTCATTGCCTTTAACGTGTGGCCCTAATAAGGAATACGTTTGTTTTTTCACCGTCGACACTGGATTCAGTGTCCCTGTCTGTGTCTGTGTCGACCGACTAAAGTAAACGGGCGTTTTAAAACCCCTGACGGTGTTTTTGAGACGTCTGGACCGGTACTAATTGTTTGTCGGCCGTCTCATGTCGTCAACCGACCTTGCAGCGTGTTGACATTATCACGTAATTCCCTAAATAAGCCATCCATTCCGGTGTCGACTCCCTAGAGAGTGACATCACCATTACAGGCAATTGCTCCGCCTCCTCACCAACATCGTCCTCATACATGTCGACACACACGTACCGACACACAGCACACACACAGGGAATGCTCTGATAGAGGACAGGACCCACTAGCCCTTTGGAGAGACAGAGGGAGAGTTTACCAGCACACACCAAAAACGCTATAATTATATAGGGACAACCTTATATAAGTGTTTTCCCTTATAGCATCTTTTTTATATATTTCTAACGCCAAATTAGTGCCCCCCCTCTCTGTTTTAACCCTGTTTCTGTAGTGCAGTGCAGGGGAGAGCCTGGGAGCCTTCCCTCCAGCCTTTCTGTGAGGGAAAATGGCGCTGTGTGCTGAGGAGATAGGCCCCGCCCCTTTTTCGGCGGCCTCGTCTCCCGCTCTTAACGGATTCTGGCAGGGGTTAAATATCTCCATATAGCCTCCGGAGGCTATATGTGAGGTATTTTTAGCCAAAATAGGTATTCATTTTGCCTCCCAGGGCGCCCTCCTCCCAGCGCCCTGCACCCTCAGTGACTGCCGTGTGAAGTGTGCGGAGAGGAAAATGGCGCACAGCTGCAGTGCTGTGCGCTACCTTTAGAAGACTGAGGAGTCTTCTGCCGCCGATTCTGGACCTCTTCTTACTTCAGCATCTGCAAGGGGGCCGGCGGCAAGGCTCCGGTGACCATCCAGGCTGTACCTGTGATCGTCCCTCTGGAGCTGATGTCCAGTAGCCAAGAAGCCAATCCATCCTGCACGCAGGTGAGTTCACTTCTTCTCCCCTAAGTCCCTCGTTGCAGTGATCCTGTTGCCAGCAGGACTCACTGTAAAATAAAAAAACCCAAGCTAAACTTTTCTAAGCAGCTCTTTAGGAGAGCCACCTAGATTGCACCCTTCTCGGCCGGGCACAAAAATCTAACTGGCTTGGAGGAGGGTCACAGGGGGAGGAGCCAGTGCACACCACCTGATCGGAAAGCTTTACTTTTGTGCCCTGTCTCCTGCGGAGCCGCTATTCCCCATGGTCCTTTCAGGAACCCCAGCCTCCACTAGGACGATAGAGAAATAAATATTAGCATCCCTCACTTGCACTGCAACTTTTTGTCAATGAGTACAGTTATTAGCTTTTTTTGGCGTTTCTCTCAACTCAGATTCCTTTGCCCTTTAAGTAGCGATATCCTAAGTATACAGGATGTTCTAGTAGAATTAGGGCATCACATGAGCAAGGAGTCCCTACAATAACTTGGCACAAAGGAAAGTTACATACTAATCCTCGTGACACTGATGTCATTAGTTGGAGTCCACCCAATAAAGTAGAAGTAACGCTAAAAGTAAACAATTATTTTATGCTGATGATGTACACAGAGCCAAAAGTTGAGCATCTGTTACATGTGCTATTTGCTTGGAGCATGATGACTTCCTACAGAGAATAACAACAACGAGGATAGTAACAGTCTCTGAGGTTGAAAAAAGACAATTTGTCCATCGAGTTCAATCTATTTGTGGGCTCCTACACTATTATTTTTAGGACTAATTTTATCTGTTGTGAATGTCTGGCATTCTATTCATTCCTTTTTTTTTCTTCTTTCAACTATAAAGCGTGATCTACCCACCATAACCCTGTATATCTTTATCCATTAGGAATTGATCTAGCCCATTCTTAAAAGTGATGACCGAGTCCGCCATTACTACTCTCTCAGGCAGGGAATTTCAAATACGTATTGTCCTTCCTGTGAAGAAATCTTTTCTTCTGTGTGCGAAATCTTCTCTCCTCTAACCTAAGCAGGTGTCCACATGTCATTTGTGTTGATCTTACCAAAAACAAGTCCTCCGCAAGCTCTGTGTATTGTCCCCTTATATATTTGTAAATGTTACTCATGTCCCCTCTTAATCTCTTTTCCATTGTGAACATCCCTAACCTATCAAATCTTTCCACGTATTCTAGTGTCTCAAGCCCCTTAATCAATTTGGTCGCCCGTCTCTTAATCTTTTCTAGTTCCAGGATATTCTTTTTGAAGTATGGTGGCCAAACCTGTGCACAGTATTCAAGACACGGCCTCACACATTCATCCCTTGCATCAATTCCCCATTTTATGCATGCTAATACATTGTTTGCTGCAATCCTACTTTGGGTACTACTGCTAAGTTTGTTATCCATGTGAACACCCAAGTCTTTTTCCAGTACAGAATGCCCCTAGTTTTACCCCATTTAGTATGTAAGCGGTATTTTTGTTCTTGCTACCAAAGTGAATTACCTTACACTTCTCTGTACTGAACCGCATTCCCCATTTTGCTGCCCATGCTTCCAGTTTAAATAAGTCGTTCTGAAGAGACTCCGCATAACCCTCCAAAATTATAACCTCACACAGTTTGGTACAGTCCGCAAAAATTGACACCATGCTCTCTAGATCTACTGCTAGATCATTTATGAAAAAGTTGAACAATAGTGGTCCAAGTACAGACCCTTGTGGCACACCACTTAGTACTTTAGTCAAATTCGAAAGTTACATTTACCACAACTCGGTGCTCCCTATTATCCAACCAGTTTCTAACCCAAGTGCATATTTTGCTTTCTATCCCCAGTTCCTGAAGCTTACAGAGAATAACGACTCTTAAAGACCTGTGCATTGTATATATAATTTTTTTTTTAGTATTATTATTTATTTTTATTTTTTTGGGGGGGGGGGGGGGGGGGGAGATGCACATACACTCTCTTGACAAGGAGGTAGATTGTTACTTATAGGTAATAAACCCCACACACCTAGTGAGCGGCCGCCGAGCTGCCCAACGGCGGATACAGCCGATGGGCGACCTGGCGGCAGTGGGGGGGGGGGGGGGAGGGTAGTGAAGTTTCTTCACTCCCCCTGTCACCCGGCACCATAGCAGTGCATGCAAATATGGACGAGATCGTCCATATTGGCCTGCATGCACAAGTGACGGGGCATCAACGATGAACGAGCGCGGGGCCGCACATCATTCATCGTTGGTGCATACACACTGAGCGATATGAATGCGTTCTCGTTCATTAATGAATGAGAACGTTCATATCATTTAGTTATATCGCCCAGTGTGTAGGGCCTATAACTGGTACGTGCACACTAGGTGATATTGCATAGGATCCGGTCAATATCGACCGGATCACACGTGATATCGTTCACATTGTCTAGTGTGTATGCACACCTGTCGGACCTACGTGCAGGTCCAACAGGTGATGTTGCAAACGAGGGCCATGCTGCCGAATGCCCACCCTTGTCACTAGTGATGTCACATTGTGAACACATCGTCCTAGATTGTACAGAGCCTTACTGATTGACACCCACCCGTCACAGATATGTAAACACATTAGATTAGTAATTCACTTTTTTTTTGGAGTGGTGCACAAATGTGTTGCAGAAGACCGCTCCACAAACCATCTTACCACAAGAGATTGCATCAGACAGGCTTCGTAAAAACAGTATGTTTAAAATATTAGTGTTAAGAGGAAATGCATCCAGGAGGCATTATTTGGGTGCCTGCCATGTAACATAAAATCGTTACCAAGTCTGTCTTTGTGACCATCAAAATATTTGCTTTGCTCTTGAACAACACTTCAGGATAAAACCCCATGATAAAGAAATTGTTTATTTGCCAGTGGATCAGGCATTAAAAGGGAAAGAAGACATTTGGGCAAGTGTATAGATTTTTAGCAGCAACAGGCATTTATGTTGTACATTTGTGCGTCATGCATAGGTGTAAATTTTATCACACGTTAACTGCCCTAAAAATGCTATGAGACGAGTTCTAGCATAGTGCATATTTCTGTAAAATGTTGAAGGCATTTGTTGTGCATGCCCTTACACTTTTAAGCTATACCAATTATGAATGTTTAAAAAACACAACACAATTTGCTTATGTAATGAGGGTCACAAAACAATTATAGAATAAAAAGAGCAGCATCATACAAGTCTGGTTTTTGTGTAGGGATGCGAGAATAACCATGGGGACCTAGGTAAAAATGGCTGCACAGAGCTGTCCCACTGGCTTTTACTATGGGATTCTGTTGGATGGTAAAACTTGGATGCTAAGTGGGTTTATCAAACCATGGAGAGCGATCAAGTACTATGGTATGCCGACGGCCGGACTCCCGGCGACCAGCATACAGGTGCCAGGAGCCCGACCGCCGGCATACCGACAGCGTGGCGAGCGCAAATGAGCCCTTACGGGCTCGCCACGCTGCGGGCACGGTGGCACGCGCCACGCTATTTATTCTCCCTCCAGGGGAGTTGTGGACCCCCACGAGGGAGAACATTTGTCAGTATGCCGGCTGTCGGCAACCTGAAGACGACCCCTAACCAATCAGATTCTCATTTTACAGGGTGTTTAAAAAAAAGTGCTTAATCACTATCCATGCTTGGATAAATACACCCCTAAGTAGCTGTATACCGTTGACATGTACGCAAAAAGTTTAATCAAACTAGCCAACCCCATTTAGAGTAGGTACCTAATTCTTGGTTTCCACCACCCTGTTTCCTATTCCCTAATGCAGAAATGTAATATACCATGTATTTGTCCTACATTTTCCTTTACTGCAAGTCATTGTTGTCTTGTTTTGCTCATATGTTTATGTATTTTGTTAGGTACTACAGAACCCTTGTGGCGCCATATAAATGATAACGGGCATGGGAGTTAATTCAAGTAGGAAAAATGCGGTCACCTCAGCCTGTCAACCAGGCAGTGGCGGTCTCGGGGCGGCAACATTCTGTTCTCAGGGAGGAAACGAAGCGTTGCGGGGAAACCCGAACAGTGGGTTGTGCGTGCTGAGCGGGGGCATGTCCGTGGCATGACATCACACGCAGCCGCCGCAACAGGTAAGATGGCGCCGGGACTCCTGCTTGTAGCTGGGGGGGGGGGGAGCGGCCCCAAGCATGCGAGCAAAAGGATAGCAAATTCTGATGATTAGCAGAATTTGCTATCCTTACTGAATTAGGCCCATGATACATAAAAATTTGTAACATCAATATTAGGACTTTCTAGAGCAGATAGACCATAGGCCTTAACACCCACACTTCCATTACTTTTTTGGGGTAAATATAGAGCTTGGAATCCTGATCTCAGCACATATTTTTTCTTCCGAGGACTAGGCCTCTGAGCTTTTTAGACATGTGAAAATCCAGGAATATATTTCAACATGGACTCACAGGGCACATAGAACAGAGAAAGAAAGACTACAGTGGAAATTTATTAAGGCTTAGAGAGATAAATTGTGTAAGTTGCTCATACCAACCCATTTCTAAAGTGTCATTTTCTAAAATGACAGAAGCTGATGGGCGATTGTCCAAAATACCAAGATTTTAGTGGGTCTTACGTTTTAGGGTAAGGCATTGCTATGAAGCAATTAAGTATTCATATAAACAACAACAGACCAGTTTAAAATAAAAAATAAAAGCGTGTGATGCACGGGACTTTATGTTCACTTTCTGGAGAATTACCCAGATCATTCCAGGATGCAATCTCTCAAATTTTTCTTTAGGTGAAGGTACAACAATCAGGCAGTCTCACTCTCTCTTTATTGAAAGATGTTCCTGTCAAAAGGATCCGTTCAGGATACCGGCGTTCAGCATCCAAGCAGTCGGAATGCTGACACCAGAATCCCAACACTGCGCGGAATGCTGATTGACCTGTGCTGGGACTCCAAACTGGAAAGCAGCAGGAGGGTTAGGATTAGGCTGTGGGAAAAGGGTTACAGTATACATACCACTCATCACACCTAACAACTTTCATTTACACGCTCAGTGGTGTAAATAGCGCAAGCAATGGATTACCGATCAGTGGAGGAAAACAAAGCATTAGATCCTTTAAAATGTTCTTGATATATTGAGGAGTGCAAGAGGTGTTTGGAACAGTGCTTCCAGTATGACTTGGGTGCAGGCATTCCTTCAGAAAGCATGGTCAGGGCCAATCGCTAAAGATTGACACAGAGTTATTATTTTCCCATATTTCACCATTCTTCCGGACAAAAAGGATGTCATCGAGAAGGACAATGTCCCCACCTACTGAGAACACAGGTTTTCACCCAACGATTACGTGTGGTCCCTCAGTAATTTGATGACACTGATGTTATCCATGTGGAATGGGCTTCTGGTCTCATGGTGACTCCTGCCACATTTTCATTACTGCATTAAAATGCCAGTTATCAGTGTTCTATTGGTTGGTTGGCCATTGGCAGCATAGCCGATCATAAAGAGCTAAATTACTGAAGGTTACCAGTAACCTCTTTGCTTATCAAGCCAAATGTCGGCATTCAATAAAGAGTATATAGGAAGACTATCTCAAATGGATACAGATTTAATTGCGAATCAAAATTTATTTTTTTATTCTAAATTTGTAGCTAAAACACATAATTGATTTTACACTCCCTAAAAGGCTTACAGATATCCAGAAGTTATCAGTAGACAGAATATTATTCCAAAAAGGACTAAATTCTGCACAATGCAATTATAGTCTCACTAGGTGACCTTTACAAATGATTACATACTAGTGGTGCTGTTGACAGCAGCCATTTGCCTAACAGCTCTCCAAAAACCTGGGCTGCAAGACCTGCCCACAATGCAAATGAAGTCACGTAAGCAGCTTTTTTAGTTAAACAACCCAAACACAACAAAATGTGCTTTTTTAGAACTGTTGTGATCAGGAACACAGCCGCAGCACTTTGTAACATTCCTCGAGTCAGGAGACGAAGCCAAAAATTCTGCAAAGGGGAGGGGGGATAACTAAAGAAGCCAAGAATGTTATAACTTTGTACTGCAATTGCCATGTATTCTAAGAAAACAAGGCCAAGTCCCAGATTCAATTCACACTTCAGATAAAAACAAGCTGTCCTTATGTTTCATGTGCTGCAGTGCTGTCAAGTGCTGTTTATTAAAGATATGTAGTCATGCCACCTTAAGTTGGCTCCCCCTCTCTTTCCCTCCCCATTGTGCAACAGTCATGGGGCTGTGCTGGCTTCCCTAACCTTGTTTACAATTTCAAGTATTCCTGAAGGCATGGCAAGAAATGCCTGACAAACGGGTGTATTTTTTTTTGCAGAAATGAGTCATTGTACAGATTTTTATTATATATATAATTATATATGTATACACACATCAGGAAACAATCTGAAACATTAGGTATTTTAACCTTTTTAAATGTGTTATACAGAAATTAACTAGATCTTTGGTGTTGCGTTATACCCCATTTACACCAAGACAAAAGCCCAGGTTATTGCAGGATCGACCCAGGTCAGAAGTCTGTATATGGCTCCATAATAAAAAACAAAACAAAAAACCCCAGGTCGATATACCGGGTCAAGCCTACCCAGCTTTCAACCAGATTGGAACACAAGTCGAACCTGTGTTCAGGGGCAGTATAAACGGGTAACCCAGGTCGTCCAACCCGACCCCAGCTTACAGCTATGGGAAAGCCTCCCAACCGCAGCATCCTGTGTGCCGTTGGGAGATTGGGGGACAGGGTGCACACAGTCTCCGCTGCTGTCTGCGCTACTATGCAGACAACAGCGGTGTTGCGGTGAGGGTGAATGGATGCCGCGCTCATGAGTGTGGCGTCCATTCACTACACAGACGGAGGCTGATATAGCTCCCCATGTATGATAGCCGCAGTCTGTGCCTCGTGACAGGGGCGTATATAAGCAGGACGATATGTTTGGGCAGTGTATGAGCGGTCCACATCGCTGACCGTTCCGACACCTGCAGTTGTCGATTTTGGTCGCTGCATAGTGCTGATGCCTATACCCCACAGCAGAGCACAGCTGGCTGTGGTGGGTGTCGGCTCCGGACTGCGCTGGGGATCTTACGTGAGTAGCGAGATTCCGCACATGCGCACAGGAGCCGATCCAGGAAGGAGACACAGTGCATCAGTGTGCTCAGGGGGACATCGCCTGCTTCGTGCCACTTTAATACATTTACCCCATTGTTCCAACTCCGGTCAGACCCCAATCACACTGACTCCTGTGCAGTCTTTCGGTTCTGTCGGCACATGGAGATGACATCAACTCCAAGCACCTGTGATCTGGCTCTCCATAGGCTTGTAAAGGGACCAAGGTCACCTGTTTACACTGCACCATTACCTGCGTCTGGTTCCCAGGTAACTGAACCCAGGGAATAACCTGGGTTATTGTGGCAGTCGAAAAGGGGTTATGGCTAAATTCTACAAGGCTAAAGAGACTCTGACGTCATTACCACATCACTCGTGACAAGAGGGGGGAGGAGCAAGGTTGGAACATGGGTCCCAAAATGTACGCTCACCATGCTTCAGTGGCTTGCTCCGCTTTGCTCGCCACCAGTTCACTAAAGGGAATAGTTGTTGGGAAGGCAATTGGCCGCCTGTCGGGATCCCGGCGGTCAGAATAACAACGCCGGAATCCCGACACCAGCAGAAATACCGGCGGTCGGAGTCCTGACTGCCGGCTGGTTACTCCTCTTGGGTGGTGATCCACGCCACCACCCGGAGGGGAATAGAACCCTGTGGGGACTGAAGGTCGCCACTGGGACCAAAGCATGGCGAGCGGACACGCTACGCTCGCCGAGATCCCCGCATCGGTCTCCTGACCGCCGGGATCTCGTACTGATCCCAGTTGTTGACGTGGCTAGTGAAAGGGTAGATGCTAGAACCAAGTTGGAGAAAGGACCTCTGACATCGGGGGGAGGAGTGAATGTGCTATCCCACCGATCTTGCTCCTCCCCCTGACATCAGAGGTCCTATAGCCCATAGGCTCTAGCACAGGCATGTCCAAACTGCGGCCCTCCAGCTGTTGATAAACTACACATCCCAGCATGCCCTGACACAGCTTTAGCATTCTCTGACAGAAAAACTGTCTGTGCATGCTGGGATATGTAGTTTCACCACAGCTGGAGGGCCAGTTTGGACATGCCTGCTCTAGCATCTACCATGGAAAAGTGGTATTAGTGGACTGACAGGAGCATGCTCACGGCTTCTAGAAGACATTAACAAACTACACATTGCCTATGAACAATCACATGGGATCAATGTCACAGGTATTTATGCCCATAATCTGCAACATGAGTTATACCATAGGAAAAAGTGCAAATTTACAGCCAATTATTCACAACTTTAACATGTTAGTGAATAGCATTATGGTTGGGTTTTTACCAAGAGTGTTTTTTTGATTATTACATGCAGGTACTCCTTAACATTAAAGCGGGTACACACGGGAGATTTCTCTCCGAGATGTGTGCTGAGCGATCTAGCACAGACCACTCAGCACACATCTCTCACCCACTCAGTACACAGCACAATGTGTGCTGAGTGAGATGGGGGGGCGCTCATTTCACCCAGCAGTGAACTGAGCGATCTCATTGGATTACCAAATCTAGAGCCGGCGATGGCACCCCTACACATGGAGCCATGTGTTCCTAGCAATCTAGTCAGATTGCTTAGAAATGAAGTAAATATCGCTACATGTGTACCCCTCTTGACATAGTAGGTTTACATTAAAATAGCAGCTAAAAATAGTTTTCTGGGCTACATTTTTATTGCATGCAATAAGCACAGGTGCATTAGGTGCAGGGTGACGCAAGCCATTCTGGTGGTAAATGGGTTCCTCCTGGCATCATTCAGATGGGGAATATTAGTGCATTATGAATCTAGATTACCTCCATGCAGATTGAAAACATATGCTCTGCTTTAACCTGATGGTCAGTTACACTAGTAAAAGTGATTGAGGAATGCAAGTGGCAGCCCCACCACCCCCTCCTGCAGCGTATTATGCAATCCCACAGCATGCCCAGTGTGTGTATATGGAAAATAGGACAGTGCTGGCCTGCACAGCTGTGTATGGACCTGGCAGGCAGGAAGTTGCTCACCATTTATCTGCATGTAGGAGCATGCATACCTTCAGATCAGCAGCCATGGAGGCTATTGCCTGCATATGCTGAGCTTGCAGAAAGCGCCCACTCAAAGCGCCCACTGCCCTTACACACAGGGCACATGGGAGGTGCACCGCATGCTCGCCCTGCCTCATGGAACTGGGCACATCGTGCAAGCCGCACTGCACCTTCCCGCAGCAAAACACAGGTGTGGGTGGGAGGACCATAGGCCGCACACGAAACTTACCTCCAGGGGTGGTGGAGAAAAGGGTGCCCCCGGGGGTGGTGCAATAGTCATGAGGTAGCTGAGAGGAGTCACTGATGGGGATGGTCCTCGTGGGGATGGCCCGGCTCTGGCTGTGCTGGTGCCCGGCTGACATGTTCCCGGCCTGGAGTAATGTGAGTGTGGTGGGGAGAGAGAAAGAAAGCAGCAGCAAGGCAGAGAGAGAGGCGGGGAGGGGCCGGCGGCGCGGTGGGGGGAGGAGGAGGAGGGCAGGTTGGGCTGCTGCTGCGCCTTTATCACTTCTCTTCGCTCACTCTCCCTACCCTCAGCTCAGTGCCTGCGCCAGGAAGAAGAACAGGGAGCGGGGCCAGGAAATGAAGTCAGAGCCGCCTATTCTTAACCATTCACAGGCCGCGCCGGGGGCTGATGCAACAGACAGGGGGCCGGGGTTGGGCGCCTACGTGGGGGGCCACATAACGTTGCTACGCTGGGCTGCCTCCATACAGCTACGTGCAGGAAACTGAGGTACTGCACACGGCGTGGTGTATGGGAAGCAGGACAGCCTCAGATAGGCCGGCCCGGATTTAGCCTTGAGAGTGCCTCGGGCACTTGAGACAGGGAGGTCCCGATGGAAGGTGGGGATGTTTGTTAAATTGTGCATTCCACCCAACATGTCACATTCCAGGAGGGACAAAATGCTCTCTACCTGGACTTCCCACTTAATATATGACTGTCTTCACTTGTGTTGAACCATATAATTGATAAGAAAGGTAAGGGGGGTACACACCGACAGAACCATGCTTAAAATCTAAGCAATCTGATTAGATTGCTTACAATTTAAGCACGGATCAGTCGTGTGTATGCACTGGGCCGTGCATCGCTATCGCCGGTGCCAGATTTAGCCTGCATGCAGGCTCAATCTAGCAGGTCGCTCACTTCAGCTCAGCAAAAACAGTTTGTGCAGTTTCAGAGTAGCTCTGAACCTACTCGGCGCTTGCGATCACTTCAGCCTATTCGTGTCCGGATTATACGTCATACACCCGCCCAGCCACGCCTGCGTTTTTTCAGCCACGCCTGCGTTTTTGCAAGCACTCCCTGAAAACAGTCAGCTGAAACCCACAAACGCCCTCTTTCTGTCAATCACCTTGCGATCGACTGTGCGAATGGGTTCTTCGTTAAATCCATCATCCAGCACCGTTTGGAAAAACGCAGGCGTGTACAAGCGTTTGCAGGGCGGGTGGCTGACGTCAATTCCGAGACCAAAAAGACTGAAGTGATCGCAGCGGCTGAGTAAGTCCAGAGCTACTCAGAAACTGCAAAAAACTTTTTTGTGCCGTCGGCTGCAAAAGCATTCGCACACTTGCAAAGCTAAAATACACTCCCCCCGTGGGCGGTGACTGATCGCAGCGCTGCAAAAAGTTGCTAGCGAGCAATCAACTCGGAATGACCCCCACTGTCCTCGCATTCCAGCTGCTGGTTCTGCTGCAGCTTAAGAGGGAAAGCTAGTGATGTTGGTGTGCTCTGGCCGGGGGGGCCCTGACAAAGGGGGACCCGGGGTACAGTATGCCCTGCACCCCCTTAATCTGACTGCGGATAGGGATGTAGTAAAAATGTTGCCCCACCAGTGTTGGCAATGACAGTTATGATGGTTTGGAGAGTCAAAAATCGGTACAGACTATAAAAATGGTACTGTACCTGCCAAAAAGGTACAGTTGGAGGGTATTCGTCAGTGGTGGTGAAGGTAAGGGTAGGGTAACGATGCTTACCGGGACGCTGGAGGTCTGACCCAAAAGCTGTACTAGAGCCCAGGGGTGCCTGTAGGGTCTGGGCGCCTCTGGCAAAGTAAGGGACTCGTGCATACTTGCCTACTCTCCTGGAATGGCCGGGAGGATCATGAAAATCAGGTGGTGCAAAGGTTACCACCTCATCCCTTTAATTCTGGACATATATTAATACACAGGATCTGTGGCTGATTAAAACCAGGTGAAATGGAGTCTTGAAGTCAGCCAGCCACAGAACCTATGTCATTAATATGTCCAGAATAGTCATGGGCAAAGTGATTCACTGAACTGAGTTGAGACACATGACTCAGTTCAGTGAAGTGTCTCGAGTCAGTGTCTCGACACATGAGTCATGACTCATTTCTATTTGAATGTATTGCAGTTGCAGAGACACAGTGCACATGAATCAGTGAGTTGCTCAGGGCTCAGGCTCAGTGCTGGCAGATCAGTGCTGCTGGTGACTCAGGGAGGGAGTCACTCAGTACTCTGGGAGTTGGCTCAGCTAGAATTTCAGCTGCACTGATTGTGTGCAGTGTATCTGGGTGAGGCAGCTGCTTATGCATTGAATTGATTGTTAATAATATATTAACATAGATTCCAGTGTTATGTTGATATATTATTAATAACCAATTATTGCATACTAGTTACTGAATATGCACATTACTTCAGGCTGAGGAGAGAAAGCTTAACAGTAATGAAACATTCAGTCTGGAACTAAACCAAATAAAATTGCAAAAATGCTGAATCCACCATAAAACATCTGTAAGTAAACAGGATCCCTCTCTCCTGTAGGATGACTGCAGATAGCAGCAGCTCTCTATTTTAGGGAAGGAGAAAACACAGTAGCACAGCAGTACACTGGGAGTAGCCGAGCGAATGCAAGCGTTCGATTGTCTGCTTGGGGCAGCCGCATGACTTCAGCACCCTCCCCGAAATCGCTCACTTCCCGTGCAGTCGTCGAGTGACTCCAGGGTCATGCGGCGGCTGCGAGTACCGGGGAGAGGAGGAAAGATCATTTGATGGTAAGTAACTATCAAATGATTTTTCCTCTGTGCACCCGCTAGAGTATGGATGAGTATGCTAGCGAGCGGATGTGTACCCGTACACATTCGTTCGCAGCCCTGCACAGGGGCAGGGGGGCGTTAACCTGCTTGCTGGGCTCCAAACACATGCAGCCCAGTGAGCAGGGTCTGAATTGGGTCCATAGACAGTGATACAGAGTTATGTGGATTCCGGCGCCTGTCTACTGAAACGCAATTGGCTAAGCAAAGTAGCAAGGTTGTTTGCAGTTCACAGTGTGACTGAAAAACCTTGCTATTTTGCTTTGCATAGTATGCTAATTAGATGATTTTATATATTTTTTTTCTTTTTTTTAATGTGGGCTTGGATTTATTATTTTATACACTATTAGCCTCCAGGCAGGGGTATGCAGTGTGCCACAATCACATTGACTAGGAACAGTGAGCACTGAGTGAGCTGAGAGCAGTGTGTACAGGGCTTCATTATTTGTGGTTTGTCTTATGCTGCATGAATCAGATCCACCCACTGAGTCACTGAGTCTACACAGTGTACAACTGTCTCGACTCACTGGCAGACTCAGGAATCAGGATGAATGAAAGTGAGTCACAGCACGTCTCTCAGGTCTCACTAACTCATGAATCGTGACTGCTCCTCCCTGCCTCCCTCCCACTAGGTGTCACCCAGTATTGCTGCTGGCCAATTACAGCAGAGCCAGGCAGGTGATAGTGCACGCCCCCGCCCCGCCCCTGAGTGTGAAGCCGCTGCTGCTATCAGAAGTTAAACTGATCCACGGCACTCACTGAGTCTGTGACTTATCCACTCGTCCGGCGGTGAGGTCCCATCTTATTTATTTACTGCTGCTCGGGGTGGCTGGACTAGAGAGCCCCGGAATGTGTGTGACTGTGATGTGATCCCCTGCCTGCATAGAGGCATTGCAGGCCTAGCAGCAGCACCTTTGTCAGTGCCCCGGCTCCCGGAGGGTTAGTGTGTTAGCGGGCAGCGGCACTTTTGCGGGGAATGAGCGGGCGCCGGGAACTGCACAGTATACCTACCTACCTACCTACCTAATCCCCCCCCCCTACCCCCAGAATGGATTCAGCACTGTGTGTGTGAGTGACAGATGACACTGGTGTACACACACAGCACACTGACTTCACTGAACGACTCAGGACACACTGAGTCTCCTCCCTCTGGCTGAGAGAGGCTACTGCAGCTGTCTCGGCTCATTACACAGTGAGTGACTCGAATCATTCACACTTCCTGATGATTCGAGTCACTGTGTTGAGTCAGCGAGTCAGTAGCCATCTCTAGTCCAGAATTAAAGGGATGAGGTGGCACTCCTGACCTCCCGGATCAGTGGCCAAGTCTCTCAGCCGGACGCAACCCCCCACATTTCCCCGCAGTTCACCGCAGTGGTCACGGTCCAGAGGGTGGGGTGCAGTGACTCGATTTGCATCGGTAATGTCAACATTGTGTAGCAGGGGCGGGACTAGGATGACGGGCTGCCATACCTACCTGCTCAATCCCTATTTAGTATTACACTCATGCCATGCCTCCCCCATGCTGCACCACACCCACCTGCTGTGCCTACCTGGCTGCCCCCTACCAGAAGGGGGCAGCCAGTACTACCTCTTATACACATGTGGCAGTGCCCCTTACACATGCCCACACTGTGGCAGTGACCCTTACACATTATGCCCCTCCTTCTTGGCCACCACCCCGTGTGTGTCATCTTGGCTAATAGGTAGGTATACCCCTGTCCCCACCCCCCTTCCAGCACATAGCAGTAGTCCCCCCAACTCCAAGCACATAACCATAGTCCCCATCCCCCTCCCATCACATAGCCGTAGCCCCCCCCCCCCCCCCCGCCCCAGCACATAGCCGTAGTGGCCACACTGTTGTATCCCAATTCAAATTATGCCACAGTAGTGCAACCTTATTTACATTACATGCACAGTAGTGTCCCTTATACCCCTTTCACACATGCAGCTAAATCCCAGGTTTTTGCACATGACAGCACATCTGCCTGTGTGAAAAGAAACAACCCAGGTCTATGATCCTGGTCACGACACTGAGACCCGGGAATTTTCCTGGTCTAGCAGCCACCAAATTCCACATGTCTGAAAGTGGCATTTTTCATGTTAAACCATGGTAGTTCCCCTTATTCACGTTAAGTCACACAGTAGAGCCCCTTATACACATTATGCACACAATAGTAATGTCCCTTATAGTACATTATGCCACACAATTGTGCCACTTATTCTTGTTATTCCACACAGTAGTAATGCCCCTTTTAGCACATTATTCCACACAGTAGTAGTGCCCCTTATACACATTATGCTCACCTTACTTTCTCTCTTATCTAACTGCTGTTCATTTTGATGCTCCCAAAAGCATGCTGTCTCTTCTGGGCATCTGGGTCTTGAAAAAGGGCCAAGTTGGGCCCAAAATGTTGACATGTGTGCCTATCGTTATGTTGTGAGTAAATAAAGTAATTTCTGATTTTAACTTCAAAGAAGAGTGGAGAGTGCGCTCTTTCTCACTGGAAATCTATCTATTTATCTATTATTATCCTTTATTTATATGGCGCCACAAGGGTTCCGCAGCGCCCAATTACAGAGTACATAAATAATCAAACAGGAAAACAGCAACTTATAGTTGATGACAGTATAGGACAAGTACAGGGTAAATAAACATAGTTACATCAGCAGATGACACTGGAATAAGTATCAGGTGGCAGAAGACTGCTGGAGTTGGTGCAGTTGAAGATTATTAAAGTAAGAAAGGATAAGCACATGAGGGAAGAGGGCCCTGCTCGTGAGAGCTTACATTCTAAAGGGGAGGGGTAGACAGACAGGGGTGAGACAGATGGGGTACATAGAGAGTGTAGAACAGAAGGTTAGGATGAGATTTGGTTGGGTTTGGTGAAGAAGTGGGTCTTGAGAGCCCGTTTGAAGTTTTGTAGAGAGGTGGAGAGTCTGAGAGGGAGAGGTAGGGAATTTCAGAGAAGTGGTGCAGCACGCGAAAAATCTTGGAGGTAGGAGTGGGAGGAGGTAATCCGTAGGCAGGAAAGTCGTCGTGCATTAGCAGAGCAAAGAGGACGGGTGGGAGTGCAAAGGGAGATAAGATCAGAGATGTAGATGGGAGAGGAGTGGGTGAGGGCTTTTGTAAGCGAGTGTGAGAAGCTTGAAATGGATTCTGAAAGGAAAGGGGAGCCAGTGAAGATCTATCTATCTATCTATCTATCTATCTATCTATCTATCTATCTATCTATCTATCTATCTATCTATCTATCTTTGTGAATAAGGGTCCTCAGTGGTGTAACTTCCAGAGACAACAGAAGCGTTTGCCTCCAGGTGTCAGGGGCACCAGCAGGGGCACTAAGATGGTAGGGGGCAGGACAGGTACAAGCCTATGTGTCCCTTCACCCTGCAGTTCCTGAGGTCCTGCAGTAGTGCCGCCAGAAAGAGAATGCAGGGGGTGTGAAACTGGGGGTTGAGGAGACCTTGCACCTGGTGCTATAAGAAGAGTTGATGTAGGAAACACTGGGTGCCAGAAACAGTTTTACACCACTGAGGTATATATTTATTATTATCTATTTTGCATTGTTTAGCTTAGTTTTACCAGAGCTATTTAACAATGCTATCTAGGACAGTGCATTTGGAAAAAGTGAAGCACTTTACCCACCTTGTAGTCTTTAAGTGACAGACTTCACTTTTTAGTACATGGGGCTACTGGAGAGGGATCCGCAGATCCCTTTTCAGTGATACTGCAGCCCATAGGTTAGAATCATCCCTTTAGTATGTAAGCTCCTATGAGCAGGGCCCTCCTCCCTCCAGTTTCATCATCTACTTCTCTTGCTCACCAGCTACACTCGTCCACTGCCTCCTTGGACTCTCTGCCTGGGACTCCACCACATCTTTATCTTTCCTTCTCACCTCTTGCAGTTGCTCTAAACCTTTTGTGCCGTATTCCAGTGGTTTTCAAACTGGGTGCCAAGGGGTACTTGCAGGGGCGCGATGGGTTGGTGATCCAGGTCCAAATACATGTATTTCTGCTGCGGGGTACACTGGGCTCCACAAGGAATGGACAATGGGGTGTAGAGTAGGATCTTGATCCGAGGCACCAACAGGCTCAAAGCTTTGACCTTCTTCCCAGAATGCATAGCGCCGCCTCCTATATCACCCCGCCTCCCACAGGATCTCAGTTTTGTAGTTGGTGCTGCAGGCACTTAACAGAGGGGCTGCTCCAGGCAGCCCTAAGAAGAGCTTTTTTTCTGAGGAAAAAAGTGAAGACTTCAAGGGCAGCAGCAGTGTTACATGTCAGTGGACATTCACGGCTGCAGCTCCGGCTCTCCCCAGCGGCGCTGTACACTCCCGAGCCCTGGTTGCCGGGTAACTACAGCAGGAGGCTCCGGTTTTATTCTTGTCAGGCACACACGACGGGGGTTCTCCGAGATCGCGTGGCCACGCTTCGGGATGTGGTAAGTGGGTCCTGCTTGCGGGACCCGGTCTTTATCGCGATCCGGCGCGGTCGGTGGGAGACGGGCCGTGCGCACTGGCGGTGGACACTGTGGCAGTACAGGCGATCCCACTAGATCACCAGGGCATGGGACAGGTCAGGTTTTCTCTATAAACCATTTTATTAGAGTCCGCAGTACCCGGTGGTTTTGCCAGCAGAGGGATAGAACTTGGACCTGAAGCCCCTCCCCCAGCCCCAGGGCGCCATTTTCTACAAATCTTCCCGCCCTGGAGCTGCTTATCTGTCTCTCCCTCACTCCCTGGCAGTGTCTGCTCCGCCATTATCCCTCAGCTCACTGTTCCTGGGAATGCTTGGGCAAATCCTCCTATGTAAAGCCGCCTGGTTGTCAGTGCTGTGACTTTACAGGACACTTAAGTATTCTACCTGCCTTTTTAGTCAGTGTTAGTTAAGAAAGAGTGCACTTAGTCAGGGTTTCCTAGTACAATTACCCTGTGATATACATCCAGTTCTTACTGTGTACTGTTATATCTATTGTTATATAGCTGTGTAAGCTAGTCCAGTGCAGTATTATTGTTAGTAATAACCTCTGCATTGTACAGACTGTGACAATTTGTGTGTGCATTTGATAGCTGAGTGGTGTCCATTTCGTGTCTTTCACTCAACCTGCTATCCCTATATTCTATAACCTGAGGGGGCTTGGTGTGTCAGGTTTTATCTAATATAGGATTTTCACAAAGATATACTGTATTACGTATTTTTCTCTGTGATTTAGTCACCATATCTCTCCTTTATCTCTGCTGGTGCTGACTACACTGCACAGGGGTTTGGGCTAGAGGTATTGTGCTGCTGACAAATTGTACTGTGTTACCTGATACTGCAAGTTATATCATATCTGCTTCTGAGGGTAATGGTTCTGGGGCTGAACACACTTCCGGTGTTGCTGAAGCCGCAGATACCTATGAGGAGATTATAGCAGCTTTGGGCTCTGGTTCTGGGGGCTCCTTGCCCCCCAGTGGGACGGTGGCAACGGGGGCAATTAATGACCCGCCGTGGGCCGCTTTTTCCATTCTTCTGCATACGCTGGTTCATAAACTAACACCCCCTATGGGACCCCCAATGCCGGTGCAACCGTTTGTGGTCCCTGCAGCTAACCCGCCGTGGGCGGACGATTTATCTGCTCAAATAAAGAAGTTGAACCAGTCCCTGGCTACTAAAAAGTCTGACTGTCGCTCGCCTACGTCCAAGGGGTCCTCTAATCGAGCGCTTGTCTCCTCACAATCCACTGCTGTCACTGACACCTCGTCGGATGAAGACGGCACTTACACTGACCCCACAGGTTCTGACTCAGATACGGCTGATGGGGAGGGTGGTTCACATGTGGATGTTCCTGATCTTTTGGAGGCTATTAAGTTAATTTTACAGATTACGGATGATCCCGAGCCATCCGTTCCTCCTAAGAAACCAGATAGGTTCAAGCGTCAGAAGGTGATTTAAACAAGTTTTACCTCACTCTGACCACCTAATTGATATAAGTCAGGAACCCTGGGAAAACACGGGTACGAAGTTTGTGCCTCAAAAGAAGATGCTGGCTCGCTATCCCCTCGCGCCGGAGCTGTCTAAGAATTGGGAAACGCCTCCTCCAGTGGACTCACATGTGGCTAGGATGGTGGTTTCCTCAGCTCTACCAGTCACCACCGTCACGTCTCTAAAAGAGCCTACGGATAAACGTGTGGAGGGTTGTCTGAAAGCGATTTACACCCTCACGGGTGCTGCACAAAGGCCCACTATTGCAGCTACTTGGGCTGCAGAGGCCATTGAAGCATGGGCCTTGGAGTTAGATGCTGAAATCTCCTCTGACCATGCTAGACAATGCTTGTCTTATATTGTCATAGCTTCTCGTTATATTAAAGAGGCGGCTTCTGATGACGGTATCCTGGCAGCCAAGGCCTCTACTACGTCAGTCCTGGCTCGCCGGATATTGTGGCTGAGATCCTGGTCTGTGGATCTGGACTCTAGAAAAACCCTGGAGGTACTCCCTTTTAAGGGAGATATTCTGTTTGGGGAGGATTTAAATAAGATTGTGGCTGACTTGGCTACTGCCAAAACTGCCTGTCTGCCAAGTACTGCTCCTTCTGTGTCGAAGGCTAAAGGTACTTCCTTTTGTCCTTCAGGTAAAGCAAAAGGTCAGGCGTACAACAAGCAGGCCCGCACTTCCAAACCTGGTAAGCCTAAGCTAAAAATAGAGCCTGGGCGGCCCGTCAGCCAGCTTCCAAGACAGATAAGCCTGCCGCATGACGGGGCGGGCCTCCCTCTGGGGGATCCCAGGGTGAGGGGCCGGCTTCTAGGGTATACCCAGGAATGGTCGAAGACCACTTCAGATGCCTGGGTACGGGAAGTCGTCACTCGAGGTTACACCATAGCCTTCAAAAACCGACCCCCTCATCGATTTTGCCAGACAGATGTCCCGTTTGACAAGACAAAGGCAAACACTCTACATTCGGTGGTACAGACCCTCCTGGATACAGGAGTCGTAGTACAGGTGCCTCTTGCGCAGAGGGGCCGGGGGTACTATTCTCCGCTGTTTCTAGTCCCGAAACCGAATGGGTCCTCCCGGCCCATTCTCAACCTCAAGGCATTGAACAGGTTTGTGAAGGTTTCCAAGTTCCTGATGGAAACCCTTCGCTCTATAGTTCTGGCCTTGGAACCTGGGGACTTCATGGTCTCCCTGGATATACAGGATGCTTACCTGCATATTCCTATAGCAGTGTCTCATCAGCAATACCTGAGATTTGCGATTGGCAACTGCCATTATCAGTTTCGGGCGTTACCTTTTGGTTTAACAACGGCTCCACGAGTCTTTACAAAAGTAATGGCGGTGATGACGGTGGTACTCCGCTGTCAAGGGGTCAGGATACTGCCGTATTTGGGCGACTTGTTAATCCTGGCAAATTCCCCAGAACTTCTCCTGCGTCATCTAGATGTGACGGTCCGGTTTCTGCAAGCCCACGGGTGGCTCATCAACTGGAAGAAGTCATCCCTGATCCCTGCTCAGAGCATGGTGCATCTGGGAGCACTGTTGGACACTCACAACCAGCGGTTGTTCCTGTCTCAGGAGAAAGTCCTGAAACTTCAGGACAGGATTTGTTGCTTCCTATCTCGTCCGCAAGTGTCGATACATTCGGCGATGCAGGTGGTGGGCCTCATGGTGCCAGCATTCGACATGGTGGAGTACGCTCAATTTCACTCTCGCCCTCTCCAGAGGCTGATTCTAGCCAAATGGGACGGCCTACCTCACCGTATCAGGTCTCAAATGATCTCATTGACTCCGGAGGTCCGTCTGTCGCTGCTCTGGTGGCTCCGGGACCAACAACTGTGCAGGGGCCGTCCGTTCTGGATATCCGACTGGGTCCTGTTGACGACAGATGCCAGTCTAAGAGGTTGGGGCGCGGTGCTGGAGCAACACTCCCTTCAGGGGCGGTGGACCAAGGAGGAGTCCCTCCTCTCGATCAATATTCTGGAGTTGCCAATGCCTTGAACCTAGCCCAGCATTTAATTCAGAACCGTCCTGTTCAAGTACAGTCGGACAACGCCACCACAGTGGCTTACATAAATCATCAAGGCGGCACTCGAAGCTGCCTAGCAATGAAGGAAGTCTCACGGATTCTACAGTGGGCACAACGCCATCTACCGGCCATATCGGCAATATTCATTCCGGGAGTCCTGAATTGGGAAGCGGACTTTCTCAGTCGTCAGGACGTGCATGCCGGCGAGTGGTGTATCCATCCAGAAGTGTTTCAACTCCTAGTGGAAAGGTGGTGCCTTCCAGACGTAGATCTGATGGCGTCTCGACACAATCACAAGGTTCCGGTCTTCAGAGCAAGGACAAGGGATACTCAAGCAGCATTCGTGGATGCGCTGGCGGTACCGTGGAGGTTTCGGCTGCCGTACGTGTTCCCTCCGGTGTCACTCCTGCCCAGGGTAATTCGGAAGTTCAAGCAAGAAAAAGGAATTCTGCTTCTCATAGCTCCAGCGTGGCCCAGATGGCACTGGTTCTCAGACCTGCAAGGCCTATCGTCAGAGCGTCCAATTCTACTTCCACAATGCCCAGACCTCCTCGTTCAGGGCCCCTGTGTCTACCAGGACCTAGTCCGGCTGTCTTTGACGGCGTGGCTCTTGAAGCTTCCGTCTCAAGGCTAAAGGGTTTTCTGAGGCGGTCATTCAAACTATGTTGCGGGCCCGGAAACCGGCTTTGGCTCAGATTTACTATAGGGTCTGGCATTCTTACTTTGTTTGGTGCGCATCTGACGATTATGATGCTTCCAAGTTTAGTATAGCCAAGTTGTTGGCTTTTCTTCAGCAGGGCCTGGACTTAGGCCTGCGTCTGGCCTCCCTTAAGGTTCAAATATCTGCCTTGTCGGTGAGGTTTCAGAGAAAAATTGCGACCTTACCTGATGTGCATACCTTTACTCAGGGCGTGTTGCGTATCCAACCTCCCTATGTCCCGCCTGTGGCTCCTTGGGACTTGTCGGTGGTTTTGGAGGCGTTACAAGAGTCTCCGTTTGAACCTCTTGGTTCAGCTGACCTTAAGTGGCTTTCCCTTAAGGTGGTGTTTCTGCTGGGTATTGCTTCAGCTAGAAGAGTGTCGGATTTGGGTGCCTTGTACTGTAGTTCCCCATATCTGATATTTCACCGTGACCGGGCGGTTCTTAGGACTCGTCCCGGCTATCTACCTAAGGTGGTTTCTTCGTTTCACCTTAATCAGGAGATTGTAGTTCTGGCACTTGTTTCTCCTTATCTGTCTCCCAAAGAGCGGTCTTTGGATGTGTACGGCTCTCCGTATCTATGTGAAGAGAACTGCTCCTATTAGGAAATCTGATTCTCTTTTTGTTGTGTTTGGGTTTCACAAACGGGGCTGGCCTGCTCACAAGCAAACTCTGGCCAGATGGATTAGAATGGTGATTGCACATGCTTATGTGAAGGCTGGTCTCTCTGCTCCTGATCACATTAAGGCCTATTCTACTCGGTCTGTTGGACCTTCTTGGGCGGCCCAACGTGGTGCGACCCTTGAACAATTGTGTAAGGCGGCTACGTGGTCCTCTGTGAACACGTTCATAAGGTTCTATGCCTTCGATACTGCCGCTTCCCAGGATGCTTCCTTTGGACGCCGGGTTCTTGTGCCCACTACAGTGCGTCCCCTCCCATAAGGAACTGCTTTAGGACATCCCCATTGTCCACTCCTCGTGGAGCCCAGTGTACCCTGCAGCAAAAAACGAGTTTTATGGTAAGAACTTACTTTTGTTAAAACTCTTTCTGCGAGGTACACTGGGCTCCACAAGGCGCCCACCCTGACGCACTTAGCTTCTTTGGGTTGGTATGGCATTAGCCGCTGCCACGTCTCCTGTCGTGAGAATGCGGTGTTATGGCTACTAACCGTTGTCATCTCTTTTCCTGCTACTGCATTGGACTGGTTAACTAAAAACTGAGATCCTGTGCAGGGAGGCGGGGTGATATAGGAGTAGGCGCTATGCATTCTGGGAAGAAGGTCAAAGCTTTGAGCCTGTTGATGCCTCGGATCAAGATCCTACTCTACACCCCATTGTCCATTCCTTGTGGAGCCCAGTGTACCTCGCAGAAAGAGTTTTAACAAAGGTAAGTTCTTACCATAAAACTCGTTTTATTGGCTATGTTATAGGCAAAACCAGTGACTGCTAAACAAAATATTGACAAACAGAATCGCAACCCTGTCCACAACGTAACTGAACCTAAAGTTGGGTACATACTGGAATGATGTCGGGCCACAAATAGTTTACATTGTTCAGTTTGTACAGGTGATTTGTGTGCTTCCGTGGTCGCTAGCTATGGTTGTTGCAAGTCAAACCTAACAATAGGGGTCATTCTGAGTTGTTCGCTCGTTATTTTTTTGTCGCAACGGAGCGAATAGTTGACTGCGCCAAGTAAATTTGCTATGCAGTTAGGAATTTTACTCACGGCATTACGAGGTTTTTTCTTCGTTCTGGTGATCGTAATGTGATTGACAGGAAGTGGGTGTTTCTGGGCGGAAACAGGCCGTTTTATGGGAGTGTGTGAAAAAACGCTACCGTTTCTGGGAAAAACGCGGGAGTGGCTGGAGAAACGGAGGAGTGTCTGGGCGAACGCTGGGTGTGTTTGTGACGTCAAACCAGGAACGACAAGCACTGAACTGATCGCAGATGCCGAGTAAGTCTGGAGCTACTCAGAAACTGCTAAGAAGTGTCTATTCGCAATTCTGCTAATCTTTCGTTCGCAATTTTAATATGCTAAGATTCACTCCCAGTAGGCGGCGGCTTAGCGTGTGCAAAGCTGCTAAAAGCAGCTTGCGAGCGAACAACTCGGAATGACCCCCAATGGGGGTAATTCCAAGTTGATCGCAGCAGGAAATTTTTTAGCAGTTGGGCAAAACCATGTGCACTGCAGTGGAGGCAGATATAACATTTGCAGAGAGAGTTAGATTTGGGAGGGTTATTTTGTTTCTGTGCAGGGTAAATACTGGCTGCTTTATTTTTACACTGCAATTTAGATTGCAGATTGAACACACCCCACCCAAATCTAACTCTCTCTGCACATGTTATATCTGCCTCCCCTGCAGTGCACATGGTTTTGCCCAACTGCTACAAAATTTCCTGCTGCGATCAACTTGGAATTACCCCCAATATCGTTAGCTATCTTGTTTATGCTTATGAAGGACGGAACATGATCGTTCTTCCTTTCATAAAACTTGTTCTAATGTGTACACAGAATCTGGGCTAAAGGGCATGCGTGTCACTCCAGTGTGTACCCAGCTTAAGGATGTCGTATAAGCACAATTTACTTTAATAATTTTTGCAGAATTTCTCAATAAGAAACATTTGGCCTAAGGGTATTGTGAAAAAATGCTGATACTACACAGCACTGTGATTCGAAAAAGTTTGGAAATGACTGCCCTAGGCTGTGGGTATAGGTTTCAGCTTTATAACAAATATACCCCTTGCACCACCTGCATCAGTAGCTGTATTGAGAGTTGTAGTGTTTTTGGAAAATATATTAGCCAGTTAAGTGGTTAAAGTGGTTTCCTATAATTACAACTAATATTATATTATTGCTGTGAGACGTTAGAAGGAACAGTATTTCACGTGATGCCTTAGCAGTAAATTAGTACAAGTGTCACGCACAGCAAATTTGTTGCAAAAATGTAACACAAGGCAAATGTGTAGACCTTTGTACCCACCTAAAAGCTAAAATATGCTGTGTGTATTTTAGCAAATGTGCAACAACAGTGAAGACATGCTTTAAATAAGTCACAGGTGCAGTTTCCATATGTTTCTCCCATCATGCTATAAATAAGCTGCTCATGGATGACACAATAAGACCCCAGGCACATCCAAATACAACATACTACAAGAATGCCAGGAAAAGAAAAGTATATACATTTCTCTAACGTCCTAAGTGGATGCTGGGGACTCCGAAAGGACCATGGGGAATAGCGGCTCCGCAGGAGACTGGGCACATCTAAAGAAAGCTTTAGGACTATCTGGTGTGCACTGGCTCCTCCCCCTATGACCCTCCTCCAAGCCTCAGTTAGATCTCTGTGCCCGAACGAGAAGGGTGCACACTAGGGGCTCTCCTGAGCTTCTTAGTGAAAGTTTTAGTTTAGGTTTTTTATTTTCAGTGAGACCTGCTGGCAACAGGCTCACTGCATCGAGGGACTAAGGGGAGAAGAAGCGAACTCACCTGCGTGCAGAGTGGATTGGGCTTCTTAGGCTACTGGACATTAGCTCCAGAGGGACGATCACAGGCCCAGCTTGGATGGGTCCCAGAGCCGCGCCGCCGGCCCCCTTACAGAGCCAGAAGGCAGAAGAGGTCCGGAAAATCGGCGGCAGAAGACGTCCTGTCTTCAACAAGGTAGCGCACAGCACTGCAGCTGTGCGCCATTGCTCTCAGCACACTTCACACTTCGGTCACTGAGGGTGCAGGGCGCTGGGGGGGGGGCGCCCTGAGACGCAATAAAAACACCTTGGATGGCAAAAAAAATGCATCACATATAGCTCCTGGGCTATATGGATGCATTTAACCCCTGCCAGAATCCATAAAAAAGCAGGAGAAAAGTCCGCGAAAAAGGGGCTTAGCCTATCTCCTCAGCACACTGGCGCCATTTTCCCTCACAGCTCCGTTGGAGGGAAGCTCCCTGGCTCTCCCCTGCAGTCACTACACTACAGAAAGGGTTAAAAAAGAGAGGGGGGCACTAATTAGGCGCAGTATTAACTATACAGCAGCTATAAGGGGAAAAACACTTATATAAGGTTATCCCTGTATTTATATAGCGCTCTGGTGTGTGCTGGCAAACTCTCCCTCTGTCTCCCCAAAGGGCTAGTGGGGTCCTGTCCTCTATCAGAGCATTCCCTGTGTGTGTGCTGTATGTCGGTACTTTTGTGTCGACATGTATGAGGAGAAAAATGATGTGGAGACGGAGCAGATTGCCTGTAATAGTGATGTCACCCCCTAGGGGGTCGACACCTGAGTGGATGAACTGTTGTGACAGTTACGTGACAGTGTCAGCTCTGTATAAAAGACAGTGGTTGACATGAGACAGCCGGCTACTCAGCTTGTGCCTGTCCAGACGTCTCATAGGCCGTCAGGGGCTCTAAAGCGCCCGTTACCTCAGATGGCAAATATAGACGCCGACACGGATACTGACTCCAGTGTCGACGGTGAAGAGACGAATGTGACTTCCAGTAGGGCCACACGTTACATGATTGAGGCAATGAAAAATGTTTTACACATTTCTGATAATACGAGTACCACCAAAAAAGGGGTATTATGTTCGGTGAGGAAAAACTACCTGTAGTTTTCCTGAATCTGAGAAATTAAATGAGGTGTGTGATGATGCATGGGTTTCCCCCGATAACAACTGATAATTTCTAAAATGTTATTGGCATTATATCCTTTCCCGCCAGAGGTTAGGGTGCGTTGGGAAACACCCCCTAGGGTGGATAAAGCGCTCACACGCTTGTAAGGGCTCTACCTTCGCCTGAGATGGCCGCCCTTAAGGATCCTGCTGATAGAAAGCAGGAGGGTATCCTAAAAGGTATTTACACACATACTGGTGTTATACTGCGACCAGCAATCGCCTCAGCCTGGATGTGCAGTGCTGGGTTGGCGTGGTCGGATTCCCTGACTGAAAATATTGATACCCTAGATAGGGACAGTATATTTTTGCCTATAGAGCATTTAAAAGATGCATTTCTATATATGCGTGATGCACAGCGGAATATTTGCCGACTGGCATCAAGTCTAAGCGCGTTGTCCATTTCTACCAGTAGAGGGTTATGGACACGTCAGTGGTCAGGTGATGCGTATTCCAAACGGCATTTGGAAGTATTGCTTTATTAAGGGAGGAGTAATTTGGGGTCGGTCTTTTAGACCTGGTGGCCACGGCAACAGCTGGGAATTCCACGTTTGTACCCCAGGTCGCCTCTCAACATGAGAAGACGCCGTATTATCAGGCGCAGTCTTTTCGTGGACAAGCGGGCAAAAGGTTCCTCATTTCTGCCCCGTGACAGAGGGAGAGGAAAAAGGCTGCAGAAATCAGCCAGTTCCCAGGAACAGAAACCCTCTCCCGCCTCTGCCAAGCCCTCAGTATACGCTGGGGCTTTACAAGCAGAATCAGGCACGGTGGGGGGCCCGTCTCAATGAATTTCAGCGCGCAGTGGGCTCACTCGCAAGTAGACCCCTGGATCCTTCAGGTGATATCTCAGGGGTACAAATTAGAATTCGAGACGTCTCCCCCTCGCCGTTTCCTAAAGTCGGCTTTACCGATGTCTCCTTCTGACAGGGAGACAGTTTTGGAAGCCATTCACAAGCTGTATTCCCAGCAGGTGATAATCAAGATACCCCTCCTGCAAGGAACGGGGTATTATTCCACACTGTTGTGGTACCGAAGCCGGACGGCTCGGTGAGACCGATTCTAAATCTAAAATCTTTGAACACTTACGTACAGAGGTTCAAATTCAAGATTGAGTCACTCAGAGCAGTGATTGCGAACCTGGAAGAAGGGGACTACATGATGTCTCGGGACATCAAGGATGCTTACCTTCATGTCAAAATTTACCCTTCTCACCAAGGGTACCTCAGTTTTATGGTACAGAACTGTCACTATCAGTTCAGACGCTGCCGTATGGATGGTACACGGCACCCCGGGTCTTTACCAAGGTAATGGCCGAAATGATGATATTCCTTCGAAGGAAGTGAAATTTAGTTATCCCTTACTTGGACAATTCCCTGATAAGGGTAAGATACAGGGAACAGTTGGAGGTCGGTGTAGCACTATCTCAGGTAGTGTGGCGGCAGCACGATTGGATTCTCAATATTCCAAAATCGCACCTGGTTCCGACGACGTGTCTTCTGTTCCTAGGGATGATCCTGGACACAGTCCAGAAAAAGGTGTTTCTCCCGGAGGAGAAAGCCAGGGAGTTATCCGAGCTAGTCAGGAACCTCCTAAAACCGAGCCAAGTCTCAGTGCATCAATGCACAAGGGTTCTGGGTAAAATGGTGGCTTCCTACGAAGCAATCCCATTCGGCAGATTCCACGCAAGAACTTTCCAGTGGGACCTGCTGGACAAATGGTCCGGGTCGCATCTTCAGATGCATCAGCGGATAACCCTGTCACCAAGGACAAGGGTGTCCCTCCTGTGGTGGTTGCAGAGTGCTCATCTTCTAGAGGGCCGCAGATTAGGCATTCAGGACTGGGTCCGGGTGACCACGGATGCCAGCCTGCGAGGCTGGGGAGCAGTCACACAGGGAAGGAATATCCAGGGCTTATGGTCAAGCCTGGAGACATCACTTCACATAAATATCCTGAAGCTAAGGGACATTTACAATGCTCTAAGCTTAGCAAGACCTCTGCTTCAAGGTCAGCCGGTGTTGATCCAGTCGGACAACATCACGGCAGTCACCCACGTAAACAGACAGGGTGGCACAAGAAGCAGGAGGGCAATGGCAGAAGCTGCAAGGATTCTTCGCTGGGCGGAAAATCATGTGATAGCACTGTCAGCAGTATTCATTCCGGGAGTGGACAACTGGGAAACAGACTTCCTCAGCACGACCTCCACCCGGGAGAGTGGGGACTTCACCCAGAAGTCTTCCACATGATTAAAAACTCGACAGGTATTGCGCCAGGTCCAGGGACCCTCAGGCAATAAGCTGTAGACGCTCTGGTAACACCGTGGGTGTACCAGTCAGGGTATGTGTTCCCTCCTCTGCCTCTCATACCCAAGGTACTGAGATTGATAAGATGGAGAGGAGTAAGCACTATATTCGTGGTTCCGGATTGGCCAAGAAGGACTTGGTAACCGGAACTTCAAGAGATGCTCACGGAGGATCCGTGGCCTCTACCTCTAAGAAGGGACCTGCTCCAGCAAGGACCCTGTCTGTTCCAAGACTTACCGCGGCTGCGTTTGACGGCATGGCGGTTGAACGCCGGATCCTGAAGGAAAAAAGGCATTCCGAATGAAGTCATCCCTATCCTGATCAAAGCCAGGAAGGATGTAACCGCAAAAACATTATCACCGCAATTGGCGAAAATATGTTGCGTGGTGCGAGGCCAGTAAGGCCCGACGGAGGAAATTCAACTGGGTCGATTCCTACATTTCCTGCAAACAGGAGTGTCTATGGGCCTGAAATTGGGGTCCATTAAGGTTCAAATTTCGGCCCTGTCAATTTTCTTCCAAAAAGAACTAGCTTCAGTCCCTGAAGTTCAGACGTTTGTAAAAGGGGTACTGCATATACAGCCTCCTTTTGTGCCTCCAGTGGCACTTTGGGATCTCAATGTAGTTTTGGGTTCCAAAAGTCACATTGGGTTGAACCACTTAAATCTGTGGAGTTAAAATATCTCACATGAAAAGTGGTCATGCTGTTGGCCCTGGCCTGGGCCAGGCGCGTGTCAGAATTGGCGGCTTTATCCTGAAAAAGCCCTTATCTGATTTTCCATTCGGACAGGGCGGAATTGAGGACTCGTCCTCAGTTTCTCCCCAAGGTGGTTTCAGCGTTTCACCTGAACCAACCTATTGGTGGTGCCTGCGGCTACTAGGGACTTGGAGGCCTCCAAGTTGCTAGACGTTGTCAGTGCCCTGAAAATATATGTTTCCAGGACGGCTGGAGTCAGGAAATCTGACTCGCTGTTTATCCTGTATGCACCCAACAAGCTGGGTGCTCATGCTTCTAAGCAGACTATTGCTCGTTGGATTTGTAGTACAATTCAGCTTGCACATTCTGTGGCAGGCCTGCCACAGCCAAAAATCTGTAAATGCCCACAAGGAAGGAGGGCTCATCTTGGGCGGCTGCCCGAGGGGTCTCGGCTTTACAACTTTGCCGAGCAGCTACTTGGTCAGGAGCAAATACGTTTGTAAAATTCTACAAAATTGATATCCTGGCTGAGGAGGACCTGGAGTTCTCTCATTTGGTGCTGCAGAGTCATCCGCACTCTCCCGCCCGTTTGGGAGCTTTGGTATAATCCCCATGGTCCTTACGGAGTCCCCAGCATCCACTTAGGACGTTAGAGAAAATAAGAATTTACTTACCGATAATTCTATTTCTCATAGTCCGTAGTGGATGCTGGGCGCCCATCCCAAGTGCGGATTGTCTGCAATACTTGTACATAGTTATTGTTACAAAAATCGGGTTATTATTGTTGTGAGCCATCTTTCAGAGGCTCCTCTGTTATCATGCTGTTAACTGGGTTCAGATCACAGGTTATACGGTGTGATTGGTATGAGTCTTACCCGGGATTCAAAATCCTTCCTTATTGTGTACGCTCGTCCGGGCACAGTATCCTAACTGAGGCTTGGAGGAGGGTCATAGGGGGAGGAGCCAGTGCACACCAGATAGTCCTAAAGCTTTCTTTAGATGTGCCCAGTCTCCTGCGGAGCCGCTATTCCCCATGGTCCTTACGGAGTCCCCAGCATCCACTACGGACTATGAGAAATAGAATTATCGGTAAGTAAATTCTTATTTTACTGTACTTTAAATTCTAGTTTGATCATTGTAGGTTGGAAAGCTCTAACACCTAATTCACAGAGTAACCTATGTAAAAATAAGAATTTACTCACTGGTAATTCTATTTCTCGTAGTCCGTAGTGGATGCTGGGAACTCCGTAAGGACCATGGGGAATAGACGGGCTCCGCAGGAGACTGGGCACTCTAAAAGAAAGATTAGGTACTATCTGGTGTGCACTGGCTCCTCCCTCTATGCCCCTCCTCAAGACCTCAGTTAAGGAAACTGTGCCCGGAAGAGCTGACACAACAAGGAAAGGATTTGGAATCCAGGGTAAGACTCATACCAGCCACACCAATCACACCGTACAACTTGTGATAACCATACCCAGTTAACAGTATGAATAACAACTGAGCCTCAGTAACAGATGGCTCATAACAATAACCCTTAAGTTAAGCAATAACTATATACATGTATTGCAGAGAGTCTGCACTTGGGACGGGCGCTCAGCATCCACTACGGACTACGAGAAATAGAATTACCGGTGAGTAAATTCTTATTTTCTCTGACGTCCTAGTGGATGCTGGGTACTCCGTAAGGACCATGGGGAATAGACGGGCTCCGCAGGAGACTGGGCACTCTTTAAAGAAAGATTAGGTACTACATCTGGTGTGCACTGGCTCCTTCCTCTATGCCCCTCCTCCAGACCTCAGTTAGAATCTGTGCCCGGCCAGAGCTGGATGCACTTAGTGGGCTCTCCTGAGTTCACTATAAAGAAAGTATTTGTTAGGTTTTTTATTTTCAGTGAGATCTGCTGGCAACAGACTCACTGCTACGTGGGACTTAGGGGAGAGAAGCAAACCTACCTGCTTGCACCTAGCTTCTGCTTCTAAGGCTACTGGACACCATTAGCTCCAGAGGGATCGAACACAGGGCCCGACCTCGATCGTCCGTTCCCGGAGCCGCGCCGCCGTCCCCCTTGCAGAGCCAGAAGACGGAAGATACCGGAGAAAATCGGCGGCTGAAGACTTCGGTCTTCAATAAGGTAGCGCACAGCACTGCAGCTGTGCGCCATTGCTCCCACAGCACACACACGCTCCGGTCACTGGTGGGTGCAGGGCGCTGGGGGGGGCCCTGGGCTGCAATTAGTATACCTTAAGTGGCAAACTGCACATAATACAGTTCTAAACTGTATATGTGCCTAATCCCCCGCCATAATTTTCATTAAAAAAGCGGGAGAAGCCCGCCCGCTGAAGGGGCGGGGCTATCTTCCTCAGCACAGCCAGCGCCATTTTCTCTTCACAGCTCCGCTGGAAGGACGCTCCCCAGGCTCTCCCCTGCAGTATAAACTACAGAAAGGGTAAAAAAGAGAGGGGGGGCACATAAATTTAGGCGCAGATTGTGATATAAGCAGCTATTGGGGGAAAATTCACTTGTGTATAGTGTATATCCCTCTGTTATATAGCGCTCTGGTGTGTGCTGGCATGCTCTCTCTCTGTCTCCCCAAAGGACTTTGTGGGGTCCTGTCCTCAGTCAGAGCATTCCCTGTGTGTGTGTGTGTGTGTGTGTGTGTGTGTGTGCGGTGTGTCGGTACGGCTGTGTCGACATGTTTGATGAGGACGCTTACGTGGAGGCGGAGCAGGTGCCAATAAGTGTGATGTCGCCCCCTGCGGGGCCGACACCTGAGTGGATGGATATGTGGAAGGTTTTAACCGACAGTGTCAACTCCTTGCATAAAAGGTTCGATGACGCAGCTTTGGGACAGCCGGCATCTCAGCCCGCGCCTGCCCAGGCATCTCAGAGGCCATCAGGGGCTCAAAAACGCCCGCTACCTCAGATGGCAGACACAGATGTCGACAAGGAGTCTGACTCCAGTGTCGACGAGGATGAGACAAATGTACAATCCACAAGGGCCATCCGATGCATGATTACGGCAATGAAAAATGTGTTGCACATTTCTGACATTAACCCGGTTACCACAAAAAAGGGTATTATGTTTGGGGAGAAAAAGCAGCCAGTGACTTTTCCCCCATCTGATGAGTTAAATGACTTGTGTGAAGAAGCGTGGGGTTCCCCAGATAAGAAACTAGTGATTTCTAAGCGGTTACTAATGGCGTACCCTTTCCCGCCAACGGATAGGTTACGCTGGGAGACATCCCCTAAGGTGGACAAGGCGCTATCACGCTTATCAAAAAAGGTGGCACTGCCGTCTCAGGATACGGCCGCCTTAAAGGAGCCTGCAGATAGAAAGCAGGAGGCTATCCTGAAGTCTGTGTATACACACTCAGGTACTATACTGAGACCTGCAATTGCTTCAGCATGGATGTGTATTGCTGCAGCCGCATGGTCTGATTCCCTGTCTGATAACATTGATTCCCTTGACAGGGACACTATTTTGCTAACCATAGAGCATATTAAAGACGTAGTCTTATATATGAGGGATGCACAGAGGGACATTTGCCGGCTGGCATCTAGAATTAATGCAATGTCCATTTCTGCCAGGAGATTATTATGGACTCGGCAGTGGACAGGTGATGCTGATTCTAAAAGGCACATGGAAGTTTTGCCTTATAAAGGTGAGGAATTGTTTGGGGACGGTCTCTCGGACCTCGTATCCACAGCAACAGCTGGGAAGTCGACTTTTTTTACCTCAGGTTCCCTCACAGCCTAAGAAAGCACCGTATTATCAAGTACAGTCCTTTCGGCCTCAGAAAGGCAAGCGGGTTAGAGGCGCGTTCTTTCTGCCCAGAGGCAGGGGTAGAGGGAAAAAGCTGCACCAGACAGCCAGTTCCCAGGAACAAAAATCCTCCCCTGCTTCCACTAAGTCCACCGCATGACGCTGGGGCTCCACAGGTGGAGCCAGGTGCGGTGGGGGCCCGTCTCCGGAACTTCAGCGACCAGTGGGTTCGCTCACAGGTGGATCTCTGGGTTCTACAAGTGGTATCTCAGGGATACAAGCTGGAGTTCGAGACGTCTCCCCCTCGCCGTTACCTCAAATCAGCCTTGCCAGCTACTCCCCGGGACAGGGAGGTAGTACTGGCGGCAATTCACAAGCTGTACCTCCAGCAGGTGATAATCAAAGTTCCCCTCCTTCAACAGGGACGGGGTTACTATTTCACAATGTTTGTGGTACCGAAACCAGACGGTTCGGTGAGACCCATTCTAAATTTAAAATCCTTGAACACTTATATAAGAAAGTTCAAGTTCAAAATGGAATCGCTCAAGGCGGTTATTGCAAGCCTGGAAGAGGGGGATTATATGGTATCACTGGACATCAAGGATGCTTACCTACATGTCCCCATTTACCCACCTCACCAGGAGTACCTCCGATTTGTGGTACAGGACTGCCATTACCAATTCCAGACGTTGCCGTTTGGTCTGTCCACGGCACCAAGGGTATTTACCAAGGTAATGGCCGAAATGATGATACTCCTTCGAAAGAAGGGAGTTATAATTATCCCGTACTTGGACGATCTCCTTATAAAGGCATGGTCCATGGAGCAGTTGTTGGTCGGAGTAGCACTATCTCAGGAAGTGCTACAACAGCACGGCTGGATTCTGAATATCCCAAAGTCGCAGCTGGTTCCTACGACGCGTCTGCTGTTCTTGGGTATGATTCTGGACACAGAACAGAAGAAGGTGTTTCTCCCGGAGGAGAAGGCCAAGGAGTTGTCCTCTCTGGTCAGAGACCTCCTGAAACCAAAACAGGTGTCGGTGCATCACTGCACGCGAGTCCTGGGAAAGATGGTAGCTTCTTACGAAGCAATTCCCTTCGGCAGGTTCCATGCAAGGATCTTTCAGTGGGATCTGTTAGACAAGTGGCCCGGATCGCATCTTCAGATGCATCGGCTGATCACCCTGTCCCCGAGGGCCAGGGTGTCTCTGCTGTGGTGGCTGCAGAGTGCTCATCTTCTCGAGGGCCGCAGATTCGGCATACAGGACTGGGTCCTGGTGACCACGGATGCAAGCCTCCGAGGTTGGGGGGCAGTCACTCAGGGAAGAAACTTCCAAGGACAATGGTCGAGTCAGGAGGCTTCCCTACACATAAATTTTCTGGAACTAAGGGCCATTTACAATGCCCTAAGTCAGGCAAAACCCCTGCTTCAAAACCAGCCGGTGCTGATTCAGTCAGACAACATCACGGCGGTCGCCCATGCAAACCGACAGGGCGGCACAAGAAGCAGGATGGCAATGGCAGAAGCCACAAGGATTCTCCGATGGGCGGAAAATCACGTGATAGCACTGTCAGCAGTGTTCATTCCGAGAGTGGACAACTGGGAAGCAGACTTCCTCAGCAGGCACGACCTCCACCCGGGAGAGTGGGGACTTCATCCAGAAGTCTTCCAGCTGATTGTAAATCGTTGGGAAAGGCTACAGGTGGACATGATGGCGTCCCGCCTCAACAAAAAGCTAAAAAGATATTGCGCCAGGTCATGGGACCCTCAGGCGATAGCTGTGGACGCTCTAGTGACACCGTGGGTGTACCAGTCGGTTTATGTGTTCCCTCCTCTTCCTCTCATACCAAAGGTACTGAGGATAATAAAAAAGAGAGAAGTAAGAACTATACTCATCGTTCCGGATTGGCCAAGAAGGACTTGGTACCCGGAACTACAAGAAATGATCTCAGAGGACCCTTAGCCTCTGCCGCTCCGACAGGACCTGCTACAGCAGGGGCCCTGTCTGTTCCAAGACTTACCGCGGCTGCGTTTGACGGCATGGCGGTTGAACGCCGGATCCTGATGGAAAAGGGCATTCCGGTTGAAGTCATTCCTACGCTGATAAAAGCTAGGAAGGATGTGACAGCAAAACATTATCACCGTATATGGCGAAAATATGTTGCTTGGTGTGAGGCTATGAAGGCCCCAACAGAGGAATTTCAGCTGGGTCGATTTCTGCACTTCCTACAGTCAGGAGTGACTATGGGCCTAAAATTGGGATCCATTAAAGTCCAGATTTCGGCCCTGTCTATTTTCTTTAAAAAAGAACTGGCTTCACTGCCTGAAGTTCAGACGTTTGGTAAGGGAGTGCTGCATATTCAGCCCCCTTTTGTGCCTCCAGTGGCACCTTGGGATCTCAACGTTGTGTTGGATTTCCTAAAATCACATTGGTTTGAGCCACTTCAAACCGTGGAGTTGAAATATCTCACGTGGAAAGTGGTCATGCTTTTGGCCTTGGCTTCGGCTAGGCGTGTGTCAGAATTGGCGGCTTTGTCATGTAAAAGCCCCTATCTGATCTTCCATATGGACAGGGCAGAATTGAGGACTCGTCCCCAATTTCTCCCTAAGGTGGTATCAGCGTTTCTGTCACAACTGAGGGCCTGAGCTGACGGGAGGCAGCCTCAGTTGTAGGGGCTGAGATGTAACGGAACCTGGGAGGTTGTATCAGACCCCTAGACATGTAAGTAACATGTAGAATAACTGCCCGAAGGCGTGACCACGACAACCAGGATAAAAGTCAATGATGTTTATTATGACATACTCCGTAACACAGCAGCAAATAAGAAAACATAAAACTCAGCAGGGAAATAATACAGTTCCTGGGTACTACAGGGTGGCAAGGACCACAGGGCTCTGGTAGTATGAGATAGTTCTTAATAATCTTCTAGGTGGAAAGTCCTTACCAGGCCCGACTGTAGCAATGGAAATAGCCCAGGATCGTACCAGCTGGTGTTCCAGGAAAAGCTGGGCTGCTGTGGGTAAAACGGCTGCTGTTGATACTGGCTGAAACCAGACTGATGTTGACACGGAGTGAATACTGGCTGGAACCAGTTAAATAACAAATGTAGCTTGAGAGCGATGAAATATGAAAGTGATGTTTGGAGCTTGAGAGCGGTGAAATAATAATGCCGGTGATAAATGATAATCTGCAGAAAAGGGTACCGGCACTTTAAGAAGAGCTGACCTCTGATGGAAGCTGGATGCTGAAAGCAGGTGAATCTGTAGCTGGAAGCAGATGAATCCAAATGGATAGGAGAGTCAGGCTACACCGCAGGTGGAATGCTGGTGCGGGTCTCTTTAGTGGAGGTTTGGAGATAGGAACTGGAACTTGGAAAACAACCACAGGAGAGAGACAAACTGGAACTAGGTTTGACAACCAAAGCACTGACGCCTTCCTTGCTCAGGCACAGATTACTTATACCTGCAGCAAGGAAGGGATTGGCTAGGCAATTATGCAGATTAACATTGCAAACAGCAGATTGGTGGAAATGAACAGATGACAGAATCCAAGATGGCTGCGCCCATGCAGACACTTGGAGGGAAGTTTGGTTTGTAATCCATGTGGGAATTAAAACAGTAATGGCGGCGCCGGCCACAGGAGACGCCAGACGGATAAGTGCACATTTAACCACGCGGGCACAGCGGAGGCCGCGGCTGACGTAATCACCACTCTGACATTCTGCATGTAGAAACTCAGGAACAGCGGCGGAGGCTGCGGGAGACGCCATTCCGGATGTAACAGGCGTTGCGGTGACTGCGTCTCAGAGTGACAGGAGAGGAGGCAGGAATGTGGACATCAGTATAACAGATGGGATCCGGTCCTGGAACGCTGAGCCAGCCTTAGGAGGCATCTGAAGGGTAAGTAATGGCGTCCAGATACCCGGATCGTGACAGTTTCATTTGAACCAACCTATTGTGGTGCCTGCGGCTACTCGGGACTTGGAGGCTTCCAAGTTGCTGGACGTAGTCCGGGCCCTGAAAATCTATGTTTCCAGGACGGCTAGAGTCAGGAAAACTGACTCGCTGTTTATCCTGCATGCACCCAACAAGCTGGGTGCTCCTGCTTCTAAGCAGACTATTGCTCACTGGATCTGTAGCACGATTCAACTTGCACATTCTGCGGCTGGACTGCCGCATCCTAAATCAGTCAAAGCCCATTCCACGAGGAAGGTGGGCTCTTCTTGGGCAGCTGCCCGAGGGGTCTCGGCTTTACAACTTTGCCGAGCTGCTACCTGGTCGGGATCAAACACGTTTGCAAAATTCTACAAGTTTGATACCCTGGCTGAGGAGGACCTTGAGTTTGCTTATTCGGTGCTGCAGAGTCATCCGCACTCTCCATCCCGTTTGGGAGCTTTGGTATAATCCCCATGGTCCTTACGGAGTACCCAGCATCCACTAGGACGTCAGAGAAAATAAGAATTTACTCACCGGTAATTCTATTTCTCGTAGTCCGTAGTGGATGCTGGGAGCCCGTCCCAAGTGCGGACTTCTGCAATACTTGTATATAGTTATTGCTTAACTATAGGGTTATTGTTCTGAGCCATCTGTTTAATGAGGCTCAGCTGTTGTTCATACTGTTAACTGGGAATAGTTATCACAAGTTGTACGGTGTGATTGGTGTGGGTGGTATGAGTCTTACCCTGGATTCCAAATCCTTTCCTAGTAATGTCAGCTCTTCCGGGCACAGTTTCCCTAACTAAGGTTTGGAGGAGGGGCATAGAGGGAGGAGCCAGTGCACACCAGATGTAGTACCTAATCTTTCTTTAAAGAGTGCCCAGTCTCCTGCGGAGCCCGTCTATTCCCCATGGTCCTTACGGAGTACCCAGCATCCACTACGGACTACGAGAAATAGAATTACCGGTGAGTAAATTCTTATTTTCTCTGACGTCCTAGTGGATGCTGGGAACTCCGTAAGGACCATGGGGATTATACCAAAGCTCCGAAACGGGCGGGAGAGTGCGGATGACTCTGCAGCACCGAATGAGCAAAGGCAAGGTCCTCCTCAGCCAGGGTATCAAACTTGTAGAACTTAGCAAATGTGTTTGAACCCGACCAAGTAGCAGCTCGGCAAAGCTGTAAAGCCGAGACCCCTCGGGCAGCCGCCCAAGAAGAGCCCACCTTCCTTGTGGAATGGGCTTTTACCGATTTAGGATGTGGCAACCCTGCCGCAGAATGAGCTTGCTGAAGCGTGTTACAGATCCAGCGCGCAATAGTTTGCTTTGAAGCAGGAGCACCCAGCTTGTTGGGTGCATGCAGGATAAACAGCGAGTCAGTTTTCCTGACTCTAGCCGTCCTGGCTACATAAATTTTCAAAGCCCTGACTACATCCAGTAACTTGGAGTCCTCCAAGTCCCGAGTAGCCGCAGGCACCAGAATAGGTTGGTTCAAATGAAACACTGATACCACCTTAGGGAGAAATTGGGGACGAGTCCTCAATTCTGCCCTGTCCATATGGAAAATCAGATAAGGGCTTTTACATGACAAAGCCGCCAATTCTGACACACGCCTAGCCGAAGCTAAGGCCAATAGCATGACCACTTTCCACGTGAGATATTTTAGCTCCACGGTCTTAAGTGGCTCAAACCAGTAGGATTTCAGGAAATCCAACACAACGTTAAGATCCCAAGGTGCCACTGGAGGCACAAACGGGGGCTGAATATGCAGCACTCCCTTAACAAACGTCTGAACTTCAGGCAGTGAAGCCAGTTCTTTTTGAAAGAAAATAAATAGGGCCGAAATCTGGACCTTTATGGACCCCAATTTTAGGCCCATAGTCACTCCTGACTGTAGGAAGTGCAGAAATCGCCCCAGCTGGAATTCCTCTGTTGGGGCCTTCCTGGCCTCACACCAAGCAACATATTTCCGCCATATGCGGTGATAATGCTTTGCTGTCACATCCTTCCTAGCTTTTATCAGCGTAGGAATCACTTCATCTGGAATGCCCTTTTCCGTTAGGATCTGGCGTTCAACCGCCATGCCGTCAAACGCAGCCGCGGTAAGTCTTGGAACAGACAGGGCCCCTGCTGTAACAGGTCCTGTCTGAGAGGCAGAGGCCATGGGTCCTCTGAGATCATTTCTTGTAGTTCTGGGTACCAAGTTCTTCTTGGCCAATCCGGAACGATGAGTATAGTTCTTACTCCTCTCTTTCTTACTATCCGCAGTACCTTGGGTATGAGAGGAAGAGGAGGGAACACATAAACCGACTAGTACACCCACTGTGTCACGAGTGCGTCCACAGCTATCGCCTGAGGGTCCCATGACCTGGCGCAATATTTTTTTTAGCTTTTTGTTGAGGCGGGACGCCATCATGTCCACCTGTGGCCGTTCCCAATGGTTTACAATCTGCGTGAAGACTTCTGGATGAAGTCCCCACTCTCCCGGGTGGAGGTCGTGCCTGCTGAGGAAATCTGCTTCCCAGTTGTCCACTCCCGGAATGAACACTGCTGACAGTGCTAACACGTGATTCTCCGCCCATCGAGGAATCCTTGTGGCTTCTGCCATCGCCATCCTGCTTCTTGTGCCGCCCTGGCGGTTTACATGGGTGACTGCCGTGATGTTGTCTGATTGAATCAGCACTGGCTGGTTTTGAAGCAGGGGCTCTGCTTGACTCAGGGTGTTGTAAATGGCCCTTAGTTCCAGTATATTTATGTGTAGTGAAGTCTCCTGACTTGACCACTGTCCTTGGAAGTTCCTTCCCTGAGTGACTGCCCCCCATCCTCGGAGGCTTGCATCCGTGGTCACCAGGACCCAGTCCTGTATGCCGAATCTGCGGCCCTCGAGAAGATGAGCACTCTGCAGCCACCACAGCAGAGACACCCTGGCCCTTGGGGACAGGGTGATCAACCGATGCATCTGAAGATGCGATCCGGACCATTTGTCTAACAGATCCCACCGAAAGATCCTTGCAGGGAACCTGCCGAAGGGAATTACTTCGTAAGAAGCCACCATCTTTCCCAGGACTCGCGTGCAGTGATGCACCGACACCTGTTTTGGTTTCAGGAGGTCCCTGACCAGAGAGGACAATTCCTGGGCCTTCTCCACAGGGAGAAACACCTTCTTCTGTTCTGTGTCCAGAATCATGCCCAGGAAAAGCAGACGCGTCGCAGGAATCAGCTGCGACTTTGGGATATTCAGAATCCAGCCGTGCTGTTGCAACACTTCCCGAGAGAGTGCTACGCTGACTAACAACTGCTCTCTGGACCTCGCCTTTATAAAGGAGATCGTCCAAGTACGGGAAAATTATAACTCCCTTCTTCCGAAGGAGTATCATCATTTCGGCCATTACCTTGGTAAATACTCTCGGTGCCGTGGACAGACCAAATGGCAACGTCTGGAATTGGTAATGACAATCCTGTACCACAAACCTGAGGTACTCCTGGTGAGGTGGGTAAATGGGGACATGCAAGTAAGCATCCCTGATGTCCAGCGACACCATAAAATCCCCCTCTTCCAGGCTTGCAATAACCGCCCTGAGCGATTCCATTTTGAACTTGAACTTCCTTATATAAGTGTTCAAGGATTTTAAATTCAGAATGGATCTCACCGAACCGTCTGGTTTCGGTACCACAAACATTGTGGAATAGTAACCCCGTCCCTGTTGAAGGAGGGGAACCTTGATTATCACCTGCTGGAGGTACGGCTTGTGAATTGCCGCCAGTACTACCTCCCTTTCCCTGGGAGCAGCTGGGAAGGCTGATTTGAGGTAACGGCGAGAGGGAGTCGCCTCGAACTCCAGCTTGTATCCCTGAGATACAATTTGTACAGCCCAGAGATCCACTTGTGAGCGAACCCACTGGTTGCTGAAGTTTCGGAGACGCGCCCCCACCGCACCCGCCTCCGCCTGTGGAGCCCCAGCGTCATGCGGTGGACTTAGAGGAAGCGGGGGAGGATTTTTGTTCCTGGGAACTGGCTGCCTGGTGCAGCTTCTTTCCTCTACCCCTGCCTCTGGGCAGAAATGATGCGCCTCTGATCCGCTTGCCTTTCTGAGGCCGAAAGGACTGTACATGATAATACGGTGCTTTCTTAGGCTGTGAGGGAACCTGAGGTAAAAAATTGACTTCCGGCTGTTTCCGTGGATACGAGGTCCGAGAGACCGTCCCCAAACAATTCCTCACCCTTATAAGGCAAAACCTCCATGTGTCTTTTAGAATCAGCGTCACCTGTCCACTGCCGAGTCCATAATACTCTCCTGGCAGAAATGGACATTGCATTAATTCTAGATGCAGCAGGCAAATGTCCCTCTGTGCATCCCGCATATATAAGACGACGTCTTTTATATGTTCTATGGTTAGCAAAATAGTATCCCTGTCGAGGGAATCAATGTTGTCTGACAGGGAATCAGACCATGCGGCTGCAGCACTACACATCCATGCTGAAGCAATAGCAGGTCTCAGTATAGTACCTGAGTGTGTATACACAGACTTCAGGATAGCTTCCTGCTTTCTATCCGCAGGCTCCTTTAGGGCGGCCGTATCCTGAGACGGCAGTGCCACCTTTTTTGATAAGCGTGTGAGCGCCTTGTCCACCCTAGGGGATGTTTCCCAACGTAACCTGTCCGTTGGCGGGAAAGGGTACGCCATCAGTAACCTCTTAGAAATCACTAGTTTCTTATCGGGGGAACTCCACGCTTCCTCACACAATTCATTTAATTCATCAGATGGGGGAAAAGTCACTGGCTGCTTTTTCTCCCCAAACATAATACCCTTCTTGGTAGTAACCGGGTTAACATCAGAAATGTGCAATACATTTTTAATTGCAGTAATCATGCATCGGATGGCTTTTGTAGACTGTGCATTTATCTCATCCTCATCTACACTGGAGTCAGACTCCGTGTCGACATCTGTGTCTACCATCTGAGACGCCTGGGCAGGCGCGGGCTGAGATCCCGGCTGTCCCAAGGCTGCTGCGTCATCGAACCTTTTATGTAAGGAGTTGACACTGTCGGTTAAGACCTTCCACATATCCATCCAATCAGGTGTCGGCCCCGTCGGGGGCGACACCACACTTATCTGCCCTTGCTCCGCCTCCACGTAACCCTCCTCATCAAACATGTCGACATAGCCGTACCGAGACACCGCACACACACACAGGGAATGCTCTGACTGAGGACAGGACCCCACAAAGTCCTTTGGGGAGACAGAGAGAGAGTATGCCAGCACACACCACAGCGCTATATAACACAGGGATTTACACTATAATGATTGATTTTTCCCAATAGCTGCTTATCATCTTATTTGCGCCTAAATTTATGTGCCCCCCCTCTCTTTTTTACCCTTCTCGTACAGGATACTGCAGGGGAGAGCCTGGGGAGCGTCCTTCCAGCGGAGCTGTGAAGAGAAAATAGCGCTGGTGTGCTGAGGAAGAAGGCCCCGCCCCCTCAGCGGCGGGCTTCTCCCGCGTTTTGTATAGCTTAATGGCGGGGTTTTTTACACATATACAGTTTTCCAGACTGTATTATGTGTGTTTTGTGCCAAAAGGTATTCTTATTGCTGCCCAGGGTGCCCCCCCCCAGCGCCCTGCACCCTACAGTGACCGGAGTGTGTGGTGTGCAGTGGGAGCAATGGCGCACAGCTGCAGTGCTGTGCGCTACCTTAATGAAGACCGGAGTCTTCTGCCGCCGATTTCATCTCCTTCTCTTCTGTCTTCTGGCTCTGCAAGGGGGACGGCGGCGCGGCTCCGGGAACGGACGATCGAGGTCAGGCCCTGTGTTCGAACCCTCTGGAGCTATTGGTGTCCAGTAGCCTAAGAAGCACAAGCTAGCTGCACGCAGGTAGGTTTGCTTCTCTCCCCTCAGTCCCTCGTAGCAGTGAGTCTGTTGCCAGCAGATCTCCCTGAAAATAAAAAACCTAACAAATACTTTCTTTCTAGCAAGCTCAGGAGAGCCCACTAGGAGCACCCAGCTCTTGCCGGGCAAAGATTCTAACTGAGGTCTGGAGGAGGGGCATAGAGGGAGGAGCCAGTGCACACCAGATAGTACCTAATCTTTCTTTTAGAGTGCCCAGTCTCCTGCGGAGCCCGTCTATTCCCCATGGTCCTTACGGAGTTCCCAGCATCCACTAGGACGTCAGAGAAACATAAATAAGTTGCAGCATGCTGTGAAAAGCCATTGTATGTAACGGGTGTGGTTCATTAGGTCGACATGCATTAGGTCGACATGGTCATTAGGGTGACATGTGCTAGGTCGACATGAGTTGTTTTGTACTTTTTTTGGTGGTGTTTACTGCGAAAAAAGTGACGAGGAACCCCAACTCGTGCACCGTGACCCCTCGCAGGTTACTGTTCCCAATTGTAATCCACGTGGATCGTTAAAGTATGAAAAAGGTAAAAAAAAATGAAAAGATTTGTGAAAAACTCATGTCGACCTTTTTCCATGTCGACCTAATGACCAAGTTGACCTAGTGATAATGTCGACCAAACGTGATGGACCCAATGTATGTCGATCTAACTCATGTCGACCTAATGACCGCCATCCGCATGTAACATCAGAGGGGAGAAAAAGGAGCATATGCCACAGATGCTTGGAAAATATTGCAAATATTTTATCAATTAAACATAACAAATACAACTTGCTAAATATTGTGAATTAAAATAAATCTAGGTACACAGTATACAATTATTGGACTGATTAGTCAATAAGTGGGTGCTTGGCCTGTTTTATTGCATAGTGTGTAAGCAGAAATGTTTTGGCCAAACAGTAAGGGGTATATTCAATAAGAGTCGGATCCATTCCGACATGCAGTTGTCGGAATGGATCCGACAACCCCTATTCAATGGACGGCCAAATCCGACTGTCAGATTTGGCCGTACACAGGGACCTGTCCTGCCGCTGCTGTCAGCGGCTGCAGATGCGCTGACAGCAGCGGCCAGGTGCGCAGATGGCGGCGGGTGATAGCGGGACGGCGGTGGGGGTAAGCTGGGCAGTGGGGGGAGCAGAGATCGGCGGTGGCAGGAGGATCTGGCTTCAGGGAGAAATATGCCTGCGGGCGGCGGGGAGAGAACAGATCGGCGGCCTGCGGGAGGTGCTGGCTATAGGGGAACATGACTGCGGTGGCGGGGGGGGGCGCTGCAGGGAGAGAGGTGCCTGGCCAGGGGATGGTCAGGCACCTCTCTCCCTGCAGCGCCTGCCACCGTAGACATGTCCCCCTGCCGGCCATCGATCTCGGCTCCCTCAGCCGCCCGCAGCAACGCTTGTCTTGTCCCCTCAATCCCACTTGTTTTCAAGTTGGATTGAGTTTGTCGGAAAAGGGGCCAAAACCTGTTGGATTTGGCCCCATTTCTGACAGAAGCACGTGGATCGGCGGCTGTTCCGCCGATCCACGTGTTTTCCGACAAGTCAGGAATTCCCGACTTGTCGGAAAAAATCAGCCCCTATTGAATAGGTCGGAACCCCTTCCGACCTATTTCTGTCGGAAGCTGCCGTCTTTCCAACAAGACGGCAGCTTCCGACAGTTATTGAATACACCCCTAATTGTCAAAAAGCAACCAGAAATGCTTGGCTTCGTTCATCTGCTTGGTCAGTCATGACATATGCAAATTCAGTGTGGTGTGACAGAAAATAGCAAACTTAAAAATATAATAATAAATAATCGCTTAATGTGTAATACAGATATCTGAACCTTCCAGTGGCAAAAAAAATTGCCCCGTTTGTCAGTACAATAGATAAATTGCATAGTTTGAGCATCTTGAGATGGGATGCAGTGAAAATACTAGCAGTCAGGATCACGACAGTCAGAAAAATGACAGCGGGATCCCGACGGACATAATCTTGATACGTGTCAAGGAAAGTAGAGGGTTTGGGGTTAGGGTTAACCCACTATGGGGAATGTTAAGGTTAGGCTGTGGTGGTGGTGCTGGGGGAAGGGGAGGGGGGAGGAGGTTAGGGTTAGGCTGCGGGAGGGGTGGGTTAGGATTTGGGGTAAGGTAAAATAGTGGGATGTGTCGGGATCCCGCTGTTGGTCTTCTGTCTGAATCCTGACTGCAGGTATTTCTCACCCAACCCCTTGAGATTTTGCTCTTGTGGACAACTGGTTTAACAAACAACAAAACAAAATGTTACCCCATCATTTCTACTTACAGATGTGTCCTCATACATCATTGCTCCAGTCTTGCCAAAATGCCCCTCTTGGCATGCCAGGTCCCATGAGATTTTGCTAATACCAGGCGTCTTTTTTGCATCTTCTTTTGCTGAAAATGTGTCATAGTCACAATGCAGTGTAACCAGGAGTCTGCTGATTAATTTGATATATGACACTTGTATATCTGTGTGCGACTGAGTCTCAGAATCTGTATAGAGTGCTACTATGGCTATATTCCATGTTAAGTTCCTTTGTGCTTCCTCCACACATATACAGTATACAAGTGTCACATATCAACTTAATCAGCACAGTCCCCTTGTGCATCCTACTCGCATTGCATTGTGACTAAGACACATTTTCTGCAAAAAAAGTCTTCTGACGTTAGCAGAGTTGCATGGGTCCTGGCCGCTCACTCACACCTGGCATCTTGGGCTGCATGGCATATTGAGGTTAGATGTATGAGGACACATTTGTATTCGAGAATCAGTAAACCAAAAATTTTCAGTTTCTTCACTGTACTGCATTGCGGTGACGGACACTGGCGCCATCTCCTGCCTGCTGTGCGAGGCTCCAGCCCAGGCACTGTCACTACTGAGTGATTCCACCCACTGGCCGAGGATGGCATGGCCGGGCGGCGTCCCCTCCTCAGTAAACCAAAACTATTTTTACATCACCCCCCCATCCTAATTCTAATTACTTTCACCCTGCATATATATATAAATATTTAAATCTACACTATCAGTCAAAAATTTTAGAGATCTCAATTTTTCAGTTTTAATTTAAAGCAGGGTTGCCGACTTTCTGTTTGCCCCCTCCGGGAGAGCGCAGCAGGGGGCGGGGAGGGAGGGCGTGACATGATGTAAAGGGTATGACAGGGGCGTGGCTATGTAGTTGATGCAGCACAGGGGGCGTGGTGCTTGCGGTCGCATCACTGTGGCCATGTCCCTGCTATACAGTGACGCTATTGCAGGCATTGTACAGCGGGGGGGCGGGGCTATGGTGATGGGCTTCAACACTAATCTCATCATTGGGTGCCCTCGGACCGCCCACTTGTTCTTTGTAAGTGAGTGGCCGAGGGGGGTGCAGTGGAGCTGCAGCGCTGCAGGAGACTTGCCCACCTCTCTGCCTCCCGGCCATTTCGGGAGGGTAGGCAAGTATGTTTCTCTTACGTCCTAGAGGATGCTGGGGACTCCGTAAGGACCATGGGGTATAGACGGGCTCCGCAGGAGTCATGGGCACTATAAAGAACTTTAGAATGGGTGTGCACTGGCTCCTCCCTCTATGCCCCTCCTCCAGACCTCAGTTCGATCCTGTGCCCAGAGGAGATTGGGTGCACTACAGGGGAGCTCTCCTGAGTTTCTCTGGGATGCTGGGCGCCCATCCCAAGTGCGGATTGTCTGCAATACTTGTTTATAGTTATTGCCTATCTAAAGGGTTATTGTTGAGCCATCTGTTGAGAGGCTCAGTTATATTTCATACTGTTAACTGGGTATTGTATCACAAGTTATACGGTGTGATTGGTGTGGCTGGTATGAGTCTTACCCGGGATTCAAAATCCTTCCTTATTGTGTCAGCTCTTCCGGGCACAGTATCCTAACTGAGGTCTGGAGGAGGGTCTTGGTGGGAGGAGCCAGTGCACACCAGGTAGTCCTAAAGCTTTCTTTAGTAGTGCCCAGTCTCCTGCGGAGCCGCTAATCCCCATGGTCCTTACGGAGTCCCAGCATCCACTACGGACTACGAGAAATAGATTTACCGGTGAGTAAAATCTTATTATCCCCCGCCAGTTTGAAATATTTTGAGCGGGACCGAAGCCCACCACCGGAGGAGGCGGAGCTTGATCCCTCAGCACTAACCAGCGCCATTTTCTCCACAGAGATCTGCAGAGAAGCTGGCTCCCCGGTCTCTCCCCTGCTGAACACGGTGCCACAGGGCTGAAAAGAGAAGGGGGGGGGGGCACTTGTAAGGCGCAGTGAGTGTATTACACAGTAATCTAATTTCTCTAACGTCCTAAGTGGATGCTGGGGACTCCGTAAGGACCATGGGGATTAGCGGCTCCGCAGGAGACTGGGCACAACTATAAAGAAAGCTTTTAGACTACTGGTGTGCACTGGCTCCTCCCACTAAGACCCTCCTCCAGACCTCAGTTAGATTCTTGTGCCCGGCTGAGCTGGATGCACACTAGGGGCTCTCCTGAGCACCTAGAAAGAAAGTATATTTAGTTTTTTTATTTTCAATGAGATCTGCTGGCAACAGACTCACTGCAGCGAGGGACTAAGGGGAGAAGAAGCGAACCTACCTAACAGGTGGTAGTTTGGGCTTCTTAGGCTACTGGACACCATTAGCTCCAGAGGGATCGACCGCAGGACCCGACCTTGGTGTTCGTTCCCGGAGCAGCGCCGCCGTCCCCCTTACAGAGCCAGAAGCACGAAGAAGGTCTGGAAAATCGGCGGCAGAAGACTTCGGTCTTCACCAAGGTAGCGCACAGCACTGCAGCTGTGCGCCATTGCTCCTCATGTACACCTCACACTTCGGTCACTGATGGGTGCAGGGCGCTGGGGGGGGGCGCCCTGAGGGCAATAAATAACACCTTGGCTGGCAAATATACATCATATATAGTCCTAGAGGCTATATAGATGTAAAATTACCCCTGCCAGTATTACAGAAAAAGCGGGAGAAAGTCCGCCGAAAAAGGGGCGGGGCTTCTCCCTCAGCACACTGGCGCCATTTTTCCCTCACAGTTCCGCTGGAAGGAAGCTCCCTGGCTCTCCCCTGCAGTCTGAATACTACAGAAGGGCAAAAAAGAGAGGGGGGGCACTAAATTTAGGCGCAGTATAGATATTATATATATATATAATATATATAAAAAAGCAGCTATAGGGAAAACACTCATTGATAGTGGGATCCCAGTGTTATATAGCGCTCTGGTGTGTGCTGGCATACTCTCTCTCTGTCTCCCCAAAGGGCTTTGTGGGGTCCTGTCCTCTGTCAGAGCAGGATTGCCGTTAACATATTCGGTAAAGGCCCATTCCACTAGGAAGGTGGCCTCTTCTTGGGCAGCTGCCCGAGACGTCTCGGCTTTACAGCTTTGCCGAGCAGCTACCTGGTCAGGTGCAAACACTTTTGCAAAGTTCTATAAGTTTTGATACCCTGGCTGATGAGGACCTTGCGTTCGCCCGGTCTGGAGCTTTGGTATAAACCCCATGGTCCTTACAGAGTCCCCAGCATCCTCTAGGACGTAAGAGAAAATAAGATTTTAAAACTACCGGTAAATCTTTTTCTCCTAGTCCGTAGAGGATGCTGGGCGCCCGTCCCAGTGCGTACAAAATCTGCAAGGCTTGTATAAAGTTGTTGCTTACATAAGGTTTATGTTACAGTTGAGATCAGTCTTTAGCTGATACTGTTTTGTGTTCATACTGTTAACTGGTTGCGTATATTCCAGTTTATACGGTGTGGATGGTGTGGGCTGGTGTGAATCTTGCCCTTAGATTAACAAAATCCTTTCCTCGTATTGTCCATCTCCTCTGGGCACAGTTTCTCTAATGGAGGAGGGGCATAGAGGGAGGAGCCAGTGCACACCCATTCTAAAGTTCTTTATAGTGCCCATGTCTCCTGCGGAGCCCATCTATACCCCATGGTCCTTACGGAATCCCCAGCATCCTCTACGGACTAGGAGAAAAAGATTTACCGGTAGGTTTAAAATCTTATTTTTAAAGTCCAGTGAATAACTTGAAATTGTAGAAAGTTAAGTGGCTAGTCCTACAGGTTAATAAAAAAATGTTTGGTTGGCTAAAACGGAAAAATACTGTGAGTTTCAGTTATAAGAAAAAAGGAGAGTTATGGTAGACTAAACATTGTTAACTCTCTTTCTGCGAGGTACATGTGGTTCCACAAGGAGAACAATGGGGTGTAGAGTGGATCTTGATCCAAAGGCACCAACAGGCTAAAGCTTTAGCTGTCCCAGGATGCATTGCGGCCTCCTCTATAACCCCGCCTCCTGGAACTGAGAGCTCAGTTTCATTAACCAAAGAAGCTAGGTGTGTCAGGGTGGGCGCCCTATGAAACCCAATGTACCTTGCAGAAAGAGAGTTAACAATGTTAAGTCTACCATAACTCTCCTTATCTGCAGCAGGTTACATTGGTTTCCACAGGGAAAATATCAGGGATGTCCTAAAGCAGTTCCTCAAGGGAGGGGACGCGCCTTAGTGGATGTGAGAATCCGGCTTCCAAAGGAAGCATCCTGGGAGGTGATGGTATCAAAAGCATAGAACCTAAGAAACGTTTTCACAGAGGACCACGTAGCCGCCTTGCACAATTAGTCTGCGGACGCGCCACGGCAGGCCACCGAAGAAGGTCCAACAGACCGAGTAGAATGGGCTTTAATAGCAGCAGGAGCTGGGAGTCCAGCCTGTGCATAAGCTTGTGCAATCACCATTCTAATCCATCTGGCCAAGGTTTGCTTATTCGCAGGCCAGCCACGTTTGGGAAAACCAAAATGTACAAAAAGGGTATCTGACCTCCTGTTAGAGGCAGTCCTCTCCACGTGGATACGGAGAGCCCTAACCACATCCAAAGAACGTTCTTTGGGAGACAAGTCCGAAGAGATAAAGGCCGAAATTACAATCTCTTGGTTAAGGTGAAAAGATGACACCACCTTAGGTAAATAACCAGGTCGAGTTCGTAGGACCGCCCGGTCACGCTGAAATATCAGAAAGGGTGGACGACAGGACAAAGCGCCAAAGTCTGACACTCGTCTTGCAGAGGCAATGGCCAGCAAGAACAGGACCTTGGCCGTGAGCCATTTAAGGTCCACTGATTCAAGAGGTTCAAATGGAGACTCTTGCAGGGCATGCAGTGCAACAGACAGATCCCATGAAGCCACAGGAGGGACATAGGGAGGCTGAATCCGTGAATGTATGAACGTCAGGTATAGACACAATTTTTCTCTGAAACCATTTTGACAATGCAGATATATGAACCTTGAGGGAGACTAGACAAAGACCTAAGTCCAGGCCTCTGTGCAGAAAAGCCAGAATTATGGAAGTTCTGAATCCTTAGGCATCATAATTCTTATCAGCACACCAGGTGAATTAAAAATTCCAGACCCTGTAATAAATCTGGGCAGATGCTGGTTTGTGGGCCTTCAACATAATTTGAATAACCGCCTTGGAAAATCCTTTGGCTCTGAGGAGTGATGCTTCAAGGGCCACACCGTCAGAGCCAGTCTGGGTAGAGACAAGGGCCCTGTACGAGGAGGTCTGGTCACTGAGGAAGTAAAAAGGGACGCCCTGTCGACAGACTTTGCAGGTCTGAGAACCAATGCCGTCTGGGCCATGCTGGAGCAACTAGAAGTAGTATTCCTCCTTCTTGTTTGAACTTCCGTAGGCTACTGGGCAGGAGGGAATACGTAGGGCAGCCAAAAGTTCCGTGGACACTGCTTGAGGATCCTTGGTCCGAGATCCAAAGACTGGAACCTTGTGATTGTGTGGAGACGCTGTGAGGTCTACGTCTGGTATGCCCCACCTGTCCACTAGGAGTTTAAAGACTTCTGGAAGAAGTCTCCGGCGTGCACGTCCTGGCGACTGAGGTAGTCCGCTTCCCAGTTCAGGACACCCGGAATGAACACTGCCGATATAGCTGGCAGATGGCGTTCCGCCCAACAAAGGATTTTCGGCACTTCCAACATTGCCGTGCGGCTTCGAGTGCTGCCTTGATGGTTTATGTATGCCACCGTGGTGGCGTTGTCTGACTGTACTTAAACAGGCCTGTTCTGTACAAGAGGCAGGGCAAGAGATAGTACATTGAACACTGCCCTTAGCTCCAGAATATTTATTGGAGGGAGTGATTCCTCCTTGGTCTAACGACCTTGAAAAGAGTGTTGCTCGAAACACCACTCCCCATCCCCTTAGACTGGCATCCGTAGTCAGCAAGACCCAGTTGGGGAGCCAGAAGGGACGGCCACTGCTCAAGTGGTGGTCCTGGAGCCACTAGGTCAGCGACAGACGAACCTCCGGAGTCAAAGAGATCTGATCCAATGAGGCAGGCTGTCCCACTTGAAAAGGATTAACCATTGTAGTGGGCAGGAATGAAACTGAGCGTACTCTACCATGTCGAACGTCGACACCATCAGGCCAAGTACCTGCATCGCTGAGTATATTGACACTCTGGGGCGATGAAGGAAGCATCTTATCCTGTCCTGAATCTTCAGGACTTTGTCTGGAGACAGAAACAGTCTTTCACTGTGCGTGTCCAAGAGTGCCCCTAGGTGCACCATGCTCTGAGCTGGGTCCAGCGAGGACTTCTTCCAGTTTATTAGCCACCCATGGGCTTTGCAGGAAGGTCACTGTCAGTTGCAGATGACTGAGGAGGACTTGTGGGAATTTGCCAGAATCAGCAGGTCGTCCATGTACGGCAGGATTCTGACTCCCTGGCGATGGAGATGGTCTGTCATCACTGCCATGACCTTGTGAAGATCCGAGGAGCCGTAGCCAGTCCAAATGGCAGAGCCTGGAATTGGCAGTGAAGGTTGCCAATACCAAACCTCAGTTGCTGATGCGACATGGCAGTAAGAATATGGATGCAGATATGCAACCTGTATAATCCAGGGATACCATATAGTCTCCGGGTTCCATAGCCAGTACAATGGAGCGCAGCGTTTCCATACGAAACCTGGGCACTGTCACAAACTTGTTCAGAGATTTGAGGTTGAGTATAGACCGGAAGGACCCATTGGATTTCGGGACCAGAAACGGGGGGGGGGGGGGGGGGGGTAGGGGGGGTAATTCTGAGTTGATCGCAGCAGCAAGTTAGCAATTGGGCAAAACCATGTGCACTGCAGGAGGGGCAGATATAACATTTGCAGAGAGTTAGATTTGGGTGGGTTATTTTGTTTCTGTGCAGGGGAACTACTGGCTGCTTTATTTTTACACTTCAGTTTAGATTTCAGTTTGAATACAGACCACCCAAATCTAACTCTCTCTGCACATGTTATATCTGCCCCTCCTGCAGTGCACATGGGGGGTAATTCCAAGTTGATCGCAGCAGGATTTTTGATAGCAACTGGGCAAAACCATGTGCACTGCAGGGGAGGCCAATATAACATGTGCAGAGAGAGTTAGATTTGGGTGTGGTGTGTTCAATCTGCAATCTAATTTGCAGTGTAAAAATAAAGCAGCCAGTATTTACCCTGCACAGAAACAATATAACCCACCCAAATCTAACTCTTTCTGCACATGTTATATCTGCCTCCCCTGCAGTGCACATGGTTTTGCCCAGTTGCTATCAAAAATTCTGCTGCGATCAATTTGGAATTACCCCCATGGTTTTGCCCAACTGCTAACAAATTTGCTGCTGCGATCAACTCAGAATTAGGCCCAGGGTCGAGCACAACCAATCATGTACTCAGGAGAGCACTTACAGCAGTTTGTAGATCTTGCACCTTTAATGGATCCAAAGGGATGGCTGTAGTGCAGAACTGGCGTTGAGGGCGTCTCTTGAAGGAGACAGTGTACCCATGAGAGACACCTTCCAGTACCCATGTGTCTGAAGTGGTCTTTAACCAGACTTGGGCGAACTGTGCAAGTCAGCCTCCCACCTTGGGATCCCCCAGAGGGTGGCCCGTCCCTTCATGCAGCAGGCTTGTCATGGTTTGAAGCAGGCTCACGGGCTGCCCAGGATTGTTTTGCCTTGGGCTTGGTGGTTTTGGGAGCACGAGATTGTTTCGGGTATGCCTGACCTTTTGCTTTCCCTTGAGGTCGAAAGGAACGAAAAGTGGTACCTTTTGCCTTCTGTGCAGAAGGATTAGTAGTGGGGAGAAAAGCCGTCTTAGCGGCTGCTAATTTAGACACTATTTTACAGTATTTAGGTCTTCTACAAACAAAATGTCCCCAGTTAAGGGGAGTACCTCCAAGGTCTTTTTGGAGTCTAGGTCCACTTTCCATGACCTCAACCACAGTATGCGGTGAGCCAGGACAGACGTGGTTGACACCTTGGCTGCCAATACACCCGCCTAAGAGGACGCTTCCTGAAGGTAATAGGCGGTGGTGGTATTGTCTGACATTCTCAGATATATCCTCAGGCAGCTCTTCCTCTAGCACCTGAACCCACGCCTCAATACCTTTTGCAGCCCAGGAGGCAGCTATAGTGGGTCTATGAATAGCCCCTGTAAGGGAGTATATAGACTTCAGGCATTCCTCCACACACTTATCTGTCGGTTCCTTCAGTGAGGTGACAGTGGTGACAGGCAGAGTGGACGACACCACAAGACGGGTGACGTGAGAATCCACCGGCGGTGGAGTGTCCCATTTGTTACATAACTCTGCAGGGAGAGGATAGCGAGCCAAGGCCCGTTTAGGAAGAGGGAATTTCTTCCCTGGATTAGACCAGGGTTCCTGCCTGATGTCCACAAGATGATCAGAATGGGGTAATATAGTTTTAACCACCTTCTGCTGTTTAAACTTATCAGTTTTCTTTGCCACAGTAGTGGAATCCTCATCTTCAGTGATTTGTAGGATATGCTTAAGAGCAACCACTAAGGCAATGACATCAATCTGCAATGTAGAATCCTCATCAGTAACACAGGATTCAGTGTCTGACAGGACTGTATGCTCCCCCTCTTCGGATGAAACATCAGAAAGGTTTGTGGATTGTGAGAAGGAAGCAGCCCGCTTAGAGGACCCAGGGACACTGGAGTGACCTGGTGTAGATTTCTGTCTAACCAGAGACTGATTTAATTGCTGCAGTTGGTTAGAAAATGTTTCTGCCCAAGGCGGATTAACCATAGGGACAATTTGTGGTGGTAGTGGCACTGGTGATCCCATAGGGGGCGCTAGGTGTTTCACCAGAGTACCCAGTAGGTTGGTAAACGCAGCCCAGGGTGGCTCCTGTGTAAATGCAGGAGCTGCGGACTGACTGGGAGGTGCATGGCAATTAATACACAGACCATCATAGAAAACTTCCCCCTCTGGTAAATCTTTGGAGCATGCAATGCATGATGCAGGAGCTTCCACTGATTTACTGCCCTTTCTGTTAGACATTATGAGAGAAATGCAATAACAGGGCTTTTTAGTATGATAAAGCCAGACAAATGACAATACCTGTGAATAGAATCTGGTATTATGTAACTGTAACACAGTAGAATATACGTATGTAATAAATACTGTGTAATACTATGTTATTTGATCCAAACGCACCTAGCCCAGGGTACAGAATATTGCGAAAGTTATATCTGGGAAACACTGAAAGTGAAACCACACAGCAGATACATGCACACAGTCACAGGCAATGCAGAAATTATCATAATAAAGCTGCACTGGACTAATATATAGGCCCTCATTCCGAGTTGTTCGCTCGCTAGCTGCTTTTAGCAGCATTGCACACGCTAAGCCGCCGCCTACTGGGAGTGAATCTTAGCTTTGCAGAATTGCGAACGAAAGATTTGCATAATTGCGAATAGAAATTTCTTTGCAGTTTCTGAGTAGCTCGGGACTTACTCTGTCACTGCGATTAGTTCAGTCAGTTTCGTTCCTGGTTTGACGTCACAAACACAACCAGCGTTCGCCCAGACACTCCCCCGTTTCTCCAGCCACTCCCGCGTTTTTCCCAGAAACTGCAGCGTTTTTCCGCACACAGCCATAAAACGGGCAGTTTCTGCCCAGAAACACCCACTTCCTGTCAATCACACTCCGATCACCAGAACGATGAAAAATCCTCGTTATGCCGTGAGTAAAATACCTAACTTTTGTGTAAAATAACTAAGCGCATGCGCTCTGCGAACCTTACGCATGCGCAGTAAGCGACTAATCGCAATATAGCGAAACTCGGCAACGAGCGAACAACTCGGAATGAGAGCCATAGTGCGGTCACTGGAGGATATATCAGAATACTCGTACAATATATTCTGTAAGACTACACTCTTTCTCATCTTACGCGGTCTGTATCAAGACATGTAGGATACTCAAGTGTTTGTAAAGTCTCAGTGCTATGGGGGTCATTTCCGAGTTGATCGTAGCTGTGCTAATTTTAGCACAGCTACGATCAGGCACTCAGACATGCGGGGGGACGCCCAGCACAGGGCTAGTCCGCCCAGCATGTCAGTGCCGCTTCTCCCCCCCGCAGAAATACAAAAGCATCGCACAGCAGCAATGCTTTTGCATTTGAGGAGTAACTCCCGGCCAGCGCAGCTCTTGCGGCTGGCCCGGAGAACCTCTTCGCTGCCCGGGTCGCAGCGGCTGCGCGTGACTTCACGCAGCCGCCACGGACCGCACCCCCAATGGTCCAGCCACGCCTGCGTTGGCCGGACCGCGCCCCCTAAATGGCGGCTTAGCCCCCTCCCGCCCAGCAACCGCCTCTGCCTGTCAATCAGGCAGAGGCGAGCGCTAAGGTACAAAGGCCTTCGGCCGTCCAGCATGCGCCGGCGCACTGCGGCACCGGCCCATGCGCAGATCCGACCCGATCGTTGCACTGCAATAAACTGCAGTGAGCGCTCGAGTCGGAATGACCCCCTATGTACAGGTGGCTTTACAAGGTAGACCTTGCCCTGCAATCCCAGAAACCAGCAGCAGCTATGCTCAGAAGATGGCGCTCAGCGTCTCAATCAGAGAGTGAGGGAGAGGTGAGGCAGCCCCAGGGCAGGAAATCTGCACTGAGATGGCGCCCTGGGCTGGGGGGGGGGGGGCTACAGATCAAGCGCCACCTCCCCTATGCTGGATGTCCATCCCAGGTACTACCGTGCCTTATTAAATGGGGCGTTCGTACACCTGACCTGTGTTCTCTTGTCCTGGTGGTCTAGTGGGGTCCCTGCCCAGTGACAGTGTCCACACCAGCGCCACGACTCATCTCCTTAGGTCACGGACGGAATGCGATTTAATGGCAAGTCCCGTCTGGGTGACCCTCTTACCTCCTCCCCGTAGCAGCCATACGAACCAGGAGAGCGGTCTGCGCAGCTGGTCTCTTCAGATTACATATCCTGCAATCACAACACCACTTGTCGATATCAGATCTCATTGCGACCCAAAAGAATCTCTGTCGGAGTATCGCCTCCGTCTTCTGGGTCCTGAAGTGCCCCGATTGACTGTGATAGATGTTAAGCAACATGTCAGCTTGCTGTCTAGGTACTACAATTTGAGAGATGGGCTGGTGGGTGCTGGGATCAAGGCTGGTGCGCACGACAAGACCCTGTCAGAGGCTGATTCGGTCTCGGTGACGTAACGGTTTGATCAGTTCAGGATCAGCGGCGGCTCTCTGGGACTTGGTTAGACGACTTTTGCTGTGAATGAGGCCCATTAGTAGTTTTCGCTGGTTCTTTCGGTCTTCCTTAGACCTCGGCTAGCATACGCTATTACTCTCTCACGTCCATCTTGTATTTGGGAGAGGACAGCTCCCAATCCCTGGTGACTGGTGTCCGTATAGACCTGGAAAGGCTTCTCATCAGATGGCACTTGGACGGCTTTAACTTTAGACCACATTTGGTCAATTGGATGAAGACTTCCTTCAGATGTTTCAAGTGCTCGTCGTAGGATTTCGAGAATATGACGTCGTCAAGATACAACAGGACCATCTTGAAGTTCCTGTGCTCCAAACAATGTTCCATAACTTGTTGTAAGGTGGCAGTATTGCAGAGCCCGAATGGCATGCGGTCAAACTCGAACAGACCCATGGGGGTCATAAACGCGGTCTTTTCCCTGTCTTCTGGGGCCATTGGAATCTGCAAGTATCCGCTTGTCAGGTCAAGAGTTGAGAAGTATTGAGCTGTGTTTAGCGCTGTTAAAAATGGGCAATGGATAAGCATCTTTGTGCATCACCGCATTCAGTTTCCGATAGTTGACGCAGAATTGGAGGCTGCCGTGTTTCATTCATACAATCACTAACGGTGCTGCCCATGGACTATGGCTTTCACGTATCAAACCGGCTTCTTTCATCTCATGTATCATGTTTCTCACCGGTTGGTACATGGCCGGTGGTAGAGGCCTGTGTCTCTCCTTAACTGGCGGGTGAGTACCATGTGATGCTCGACTCCCTCAGCCTTTCCGAAGTCTGACGGGTGCTGACTAAAGGCTTTGGCATTTCTGCGCACAACCCGAAATACGCCCTCACGCTGACTCTCCGAAGTATCTGGGCCGCCGATCTGTACTTCACTCCACCATGGAGCCTCACCAGTGGTCATATTGGTCTGTCCAGCCACCGCTCCCTCGGGAATCTTGGGTAGAGCCTCACCAAGGATGTCTTGAAAGTCTACCAGAATTACTCTAGCCACCGGACAGTCTAGAAACAATCGGACTGGATAGCTATGTGGGTTTAATATCCGGACAGGTACTCTCCCATGTGTCACTTTAGCCAGCGTTCGTGCCACCGCAAACTGTTGCTGTCCATCGAAGTTGCAGGGTTCTAGGATTGCCTCATAATCTCGCCCCCTAGGGCCAATCCGAGTTTTACACCACACTACGTGCTCAGAATTTGGTTGCAGGATGACGTGTTGGCGATCAGTGATTCTCGCCTTTCCAACTTCTCCCCTTGTATTGGTGAATCTCTTTTGTCCCTCCAGCAACCTGACTGCCTGCTGTAGAGTCTTACGCTCCATCGAGACCGTAGACCGCATTTCCAATTTCAGAGACTCCACCAATGCATTCAGACAGTTCTTCAACACATTCATCCCTAAGATGACCGTCGGTAAATATTCATTGTACATAGTGGTGACCAGACACCCTTGTCATTCAATGTTAGCCTTGCCGATAGTAAGGCCAGCCTCCCAATAGCCGCGGAACTTAATTTGCTGTCCATTACTGGCCAATAGGTGTAACCAGGTATTTGGTGGGCTTACTATTTCAGATTCCTCCCAGTGTCTCTGAAACTCTGCAAGTTGGATCATCGTCACCTGTGAGCCTGTGTCCAGAAGAGCAGCTACCTCCACTCCGTTAACTTGAATTTTGAGGTAGGGACACTCTCCGACATATCGAGGCCACCACCCCGGCTTCGATGGACCTACTGATGCATCTCCTCCCGAGGGTCGGTCCCTCACCTCGGGGTCGTTTAAATATTTATTGGGACACTGCCTCTCGATGTGCTCACTCTGTTTGCACCGCCTGCATATAGGTCTTCCTTGGGCGTCAAATTGACCTGTAGAGCGTCGCCCGATCCATGTGGCACATCCCACCACTGTCGTCCTTTACCGCCTCGATCCCGGCGCCATTCCTTGCATTTAGCTTCAGCCTGTTCCAGCCGTATTTCTTTTTGCTCTTTCATCACCTCGTGGACGACACTGGTGAGTGACCCCACTTGGTCTTGAACAACTTTTAACTGCTGCATGGCGGTTCCTCTGGAGACAAAGGGTTCAGCCATTGGACTTAATTGTGATTCTCCGTACTCTCCACTCTCCACTCTCAAGTGGCTCCAACAGAGGGCCTAATTCAGACCTGGTTGCATGCAGGCTACTTTTTGCACTGCTGTGACCAGGTAATCGCCGCCTACAGGGGAGTGGGTAATGCCTTTGCAGTTGTGAGTCTCTGCACAGCTCAAGGCTTACTCAGCCGCTGCGATGATCCTTGCTGGAGCTGACATCAGAATCCCTTTCCTGGAAATGGACGGGCACACCTGCGTTTTCCTGGCCACTCCCAGAAAACGTTGAGTTGACACCCCCGGACGGCCTCTTCCTTTCAATATTCTTGCATTCGCCACTGCGAATGCTTTCTTTGTTCATTTCATCGCTGTTCGGCGACAGCCATCGCCAGATAGCGACGCACCTGCACATTGCGGCCCGCGTGCATGCGCTGTTTAGACCCGATCGAATGGCTGCAAAACAATGCAGCGCCGATTGGGTCTGAATGACCCCCACAGTTCCATACTCGGCATCTGTATTTTGATTAAGGCCTAATATGTCCATCATCGCCTCCTTGAACTCGGAAAAATTGCAGACAGGTTTTGACGCCTCCACATTCGCAGCTGGGCTCTTGTTGCTTTCCCTCTGGCTCCTTCTATCAGTAAATTTATCATGGTCTCATCCGCTTCCTCAGCCTCTTTTGGATCTCTGGCTTGTATTGTCTGCATGGCCTCTTGTAATCCCAGTGCGAACTCCTGTAAGGACTCTTGTGGTTGTTGCTTCCGGGCATTCCAATGACCCTATAACTCTGCAATTGTCTGTAAGTTGAAGATACCGGCCAACTTGTTCAAGATGCCGTCGGCTGTTGTTCGCTCCTCGTCAGACTGGGATCTTACTTCCCTCAATGCTGCGCCTTTTAGCTGTCCAATAACAACCTCCGCTTTTTGTTCCTCGTTGAGGGGGTACAGCCTGAACTTAATTTTTCTTTAAATTCTTTAAAAGGACTCGTGCCAGCTGTCTTAGTATCTCCCGAGTATATGGGAAGCCATGGGGCCCCAAAATAATAAGGCATCGTGATTGGTGCAGCCTGTAACGATGCAGCTGGTGGTGACTGGCCTGGCGAAGCAGGTAACCTCTTTCAGACTGTAGTTGATGTGAGTGTCTGAGGTTCCTCTGGTTCCGACATCCTGACTCCTGTTCGTGGATGCCAAGTTGTAACAGGTAAGTACGGTGGAGTGTTTTAAGGGCAGGTGTCAGTGGACATACCTGGAATCTTTGCCCGGGATCACCTCTTGGCCTGGATCTCGCTAGCTGGAACCCTAGGCAGAGGGACGAGGAACTTCAACTCCAGAGGACCCAATACAGTAGTCACCACACATTAGGATGGTGACATAAAGATTTATTACACAGCAAAAGGCGGTCACCACTGTAACTAATACGATAGTTAAGTGTAAAGACTGACTAACGTTTACCATTAGCAGTAAATATAATCAGTAGGCATAACAAGGTGTAACACTACATTTGAATAATAATGCAATATCCAGGCACTGTATACTATAATGCTGTTCAGTCTAAAACTGAAGAGTGTCCATTAAGAATAAACATCAATGGGCCTAATTCTGAGTTGATCGCAGCATCAAATTTGTTAGCAGTTGGGCAAAACCATGTGCACTGCAGGAGGGGCAGATATAACGTGCAGAGAGAGTTAGATTTGGGTGTGGCGTGTTCAAACTGAAATCTAAATTGCAGTGTAAAAATAAAGCAATCAGTATTTACCCTGCACAGAAACAAAATAACCCACCCAAATCTAACTCTCTCTGCAAATGTTATATCTGTCCCCCCTGCAGTGCACATGGTTTTGCCCAACTGCTAACAAACTTGCTGTTGCGATCAACTCAGAATTTCCCCCAATGTTCACAAAGTAGCAGTCCGCTACCTTTTATGATACTGTTCTGTAACTATGGAATCTTTAGATGAAGGGTTACTCCTCTACTGTAAAGTCTACCACTTAAGCATAGTAGGGGGTGCCTCAAAGTTCTGTACTCAGACTAGGGTTAAGAGCGTTTGACTTGGGGTCCCTGGATCAGTTCAATTGGCCAACCGAACACAGTGGTTGATATACTCCCTCAGCTGGTAGTTAGAAGTCAAACAGTTCAACTGACAAGCCATGGTAAACATGCGATATGGCAAGCAGAAGGTTATAGCATCACAGTATAAATCCACATTAGTGCCTCAATAAACAGTACAACGTAGCAAATGGTAGCAGAAAGATGTAGCTGTGAGTTGAAGCAGTTCAAAGGGCAGAAGCTTTATGGCAAGCAAGATAGTGAAAATGGCAGCAATTCAAACAGCAACAATTGAAGCCATGCAGTGATGACAGGAACGCCGTTCCTTAGGTAACTAGATCAGTAAAACAGTGGGTTTCTCCCTGACACTATTGCCAGCATTCACAACACTGTGGGTCAGTTCTTTCTCCTAATAGAAAACTTACAAGTGTATCACTATATCTATGTTTGTCCCAGTAAATGAGGCGGGTTAAAGATATGCAGTACTGGTTAACTTTCCTCAGGGAGCTCCTCACTAATATTGCTTTGGTAACAGATGGAGCTGCTCCCGCTTCACTATTCTGTGCTGTCTAGAGATTACAGAGTCTATTTCCAAGGACAGACCGCAGTAGGTGGTAGACTGAAAGCATTTGGAGTCCCTTCAGGGTCGCCCCGTGCTCCCAGAGTCAGTGTCATTCCCTCATATGTCCCAGTAGTGTGCAGGGTTCTGTGTACAGAGGTAGGAATTGGGCTGTTAGATTCACTAGCTTGCATCTCTCGCTGAGAGGGAGTGATTAGGGCCATTACTGGTGACCTCGCTAGCTGTGCGTTACCTCAGCTTCACCCAATGGTCGGATTCAGCTGGGCAGCTCTTTTTTCACGGTGCAACTGTCAGGATGGCTCCACCACTCCTGATCTGGGTGCGGCCTGGCTGTTCCGTCTGTCGCCGCTGGATCTCAGCTTTTGCTGCCCTGTCACTGCACCTCTGCATCCTCTGCTGGAATGTCTCTCTCCCTCTCTCCAGCGCGCGGTTCTCAACATCACCTCAATGCAGCATCACTCTCTGTGCTGTTACCTCAGAGCACACACTGGATGGTAACTCCGCCTGTTACTCTGCCCCCTCTGCACCACCCAATCAGCGGCTTCGATTCCTCCTGCTCTGCAGGTCTGCACCTGGGTCCTAGTGCTCCACAAGTTGCTGTTCTTTGGTTGCTGGCATTGCCTAGCAACCTAAGTAAGGGGAAATATTGACTCCTGCAGTGCCAGTCCTGCAAGGCACCCACAGACAGTTTCAACTGTAATCAATGTTGAAAAAGAAATGATCCCTGTTGGGGTACCACAGATGGTGTTATGTGTGTCCTAACCAGCACAAACGGAGAAAAACAGGAAAGAGACATTCTTTTCCTGCTTTTCTCTGCTGCCCCAGCTGAAACCTCCATTGGCTTCCACTCGCCTGGACATCTCACTCCTCTTTACTGCAAGGGCTGTCCTGGCACTTAAACTATATAAATATGCGATGATAGCAAAGTGAAAAACAGCAATTTTATGGTGCTGCTTTTCATTTTGTTTTAGATACTCACGTCAATCCATCCTCATCACCACAGCAATACTGATTTTCTATTCATGCCACCCCATTTCTCCTCCCAACGCTACTCCTGCCCCAGGTGGTGAGGAGTAAATCCTGCCAGATCATAAAGATAAGTGGCAAGGGCGGGGGGAAGGGTTATAAGTGGCAGGGCGGATGATATTCTACCAGCTCAGGCCCCAGTATTCTGTACAAGGGCTCCCTCCATTTCAGCAATTACACCTGCTCCCTACCCCCTATGCTCCAGCATGCAAATGTTCCCTTACCCCAGAAAGTTATGCCACTGCTTGCTGGCCCAGGGCTGTTTCTAGCCAATTTGGCTCCCAGTGCGAGATTTAAAAATGCGCCCCCCCATGACATAAAAAAATGTGCCCCCCCCCCCTACACACACCTAGATAAAAAAAAAAAAAACCTTACGCGCGCACCCGACAAGGGGGCGTGGCCTCAACTAAATGGGTGTAGCCTCGTCTGAAAAGCCTACCTCACAATCCAGTTTTTGACCCATATTAAGCCCCACACAGTAATGCCACCTGCACCATATTATGCCACACACCGCAATGCCCTTGATACATTAAATACCCACACTACGGCAGGCAAGAGTCCCCATTTCGCACATTACTGCAGGTGTCCCCATTTTACACATTGAGAGAGAGAGAGAGAATATTTACAGAGGCGATTACCGCTCTTCGGCCCGCCTCACCAGTCGCTCCTAACGCCGGCCTTTCCCTCTTCCTAACTTGGATCCACCTCTGTACTCCGCTCGCGCGCGGGGGGGGGGGGAGTTTCGCGGAGTGACGGGGTTGCGTCGTGACATAACGACGCAACCGCGTCATTCCGTGAAACTCCGCCCCCCCCGAGCGGGTTACTCGGGGAGAAATAGGAGGGGGAAGCAGGGAGCCACAGTTAGTGCCGCAGCGGGCGCCCAGTGCGGTTGCACTGCTCGCCTGCCCCAAGAAACGGCCCTGTGCTGGCCCAACCAGCCTCTGTCCACATTCTCAGTCTGTTCTGATTACCCTCATGTAATCCCCTTACTATTAGCTTGGCAGCTTTCAAAAAACAGGACTCTCGCTCCAATGATGCTGTCCATGCCCACCTCTTACTATTATGATGGCATTTCAGAGATGGATGCAGCCGCGTGTCTGTACGCAGCTGCCGTGTCCATCTGGTCTGCTCATGCACACTGGCCGCAGTGCATGAATCTTCTCCTTGCGGCGATGCAGCAGCAAGGTGATTGACATCGGTAGATGTTCGCGGGGCAGGGTTTCACGGACGTAGCGGCCAAAACAGGGGCGTGTTATGAGCATTTTCGGGGGTGGCTGCGTGACTTCACATGCAGCTGCTCCGATAAAAAATGGCGGACTGCCTGCCAGTGCAGCCAGGCACTGCAGGCAGGGGCCAACCTTAAATTGATGCTATCGTGAGGCGGCGCCACACATGCTGGGCAGCCGTGCCCTGTGCTGGGTGGCCCCCAGCATGTGAAGAGGTGGACGCAGATTTTGCTCCAGATGCAACTATCTGTGTCCATCTCTGAATAACCCCCTATGTATTTTGCATGTTCACCTTGTCTGTATCTTGCTTGTTATTATTATGATTATTATTATTTATTATGCCTTATTTATTTGTATTACTGTATTGTGTTGATGTTACTATAATGTTCTGCATTTTACTTGTTGGAAATCTATGTTTCTCTGACGTCCTAGTGGATGCTGGGAACTCCGTAAGGACCATGGGGAATAGCGGGCTCCGAAGGAGGCTGGGCACTCTAGAAAGATTTATGACTACCTGGTGTGCACTGGCTCCTCCCACCATGACCCTCCTCCAAGCCTCAGTTAGATTTTGTGCCCGGCCGAGGTTGGATGCACACTAGGGGCTCTCCTGAGCCTTAGAAAGAAAGATAGAAATTAGGTTTTCTCTATCGTCCTAGTGGATGCTGGGGTTCCTGAAAGGACCATGGGGAATAGCGGCTCCGCAGGAGACAGGGCACAAAAAGTAAAGCTTTTCCAGATCAGGTGGTGTGCACTGGCTCCTCCCCCTATGACCCTCCTCCAGACTCCAGTTAGATTTTTGTGCCCGGCCGAGAAGGGTGCAATCTAGGTGGCTCTCCTAAAGAGCTGCTTAGAAAAAGTTTAGCTAGGTTTTTTATTTTACAGTGATTCCTGCTGGCAACAGGATCACTGCAGCGAGGGACTGAGGGGAGAAGGAGTCAACTCACCTGCGTGCAGGATGGATTGGCTTCTTGGCTACTGGACATCAAGCTCCAGAGGGACGATCACAGGTACAGCCTGGATGGTCACCGGAGCCGCGCCGCCGGCCCCCTTGCAGATGCTGAAGTCAGAAGAGGTCCAGAATCGGCGGCTGAAGACTCCTGCAGTCTTCTAAAGGTAGCGCACAGCACTGCAGCTGTGCGCCATTTTCCTCTCAGCACACTTCACACGGCAGTCACTGAGGGTGCAGGGCGCTGGGAGGGGGGCGCCCTGGGAGGCAAATGTAACCTATATAAAGGCTAAAAATACCTCACATATAGCCCCCAGAGGCTATATGGAGATATTTAACCCCTGCCTGATTTCTCTAAATAGCGGGAGACGAGCCCGCCAGAAAAGGGGCGGGGCCTATCTCCTCAGCACACGGCGCCATTTCCTCTCACAGCTCCGCTGGTCAGGACGGCTCCCAGGTCTCTCCCCTGCACTGCACTACAGAAACAGGGTAAAACAGAGAGGGGGGGCAAATTTATGGCGATATTTTGATATAACAAAGCAGCTATAAGGGAGCACTTATTATAAGGCTATCCCTGATATATATATATAGCGCTTTTGGTGTGTGCTGGCAAACTCTCCCTCTGTCTCCCCAAAGGGCTAGTGGGTCCTGTCTTCGTTAGGAGCATTCCCTGTGTGTCTGCTGTGTGTCGGTACGTGTGTGTCGACATGTATGAGGACGATATTGGCGTGGAGGCGGAGCAATTGCCAAATATGAGGATGTCACCCCCTAGGGAGTCGACACCAGAATGGATGCCTTTATTTATGGAACTACGGGATAGTGTCAACACGCTAAAGCAGTCGTTTGACGACATGAGACGGCCGGACAATCAATTAGTGCCTGTCCAGGCGACTCAAACACCGTCAGGGGCTGTGAAACGCCCTTTGCCTCAGTCGGTCGACACAGACCCAGACACAGGCGATGACTCCAGTGGTGACGGTGACGAATCAACCGTATTTTCCAGTAGGGCCACACGTTATATGATTTTGGCAATGAAGGAGGCGTTACATTTAGCTGATACTACAGGTACCACTAAACAGGGTATTATGTGGGGTGTAAAAAAACTACCTATAGTTTTTCCTGAATCAGAAGAATTAAATGACGTGTGTAATGAAGCGTGGGTTGCCCCTGATAAAAAGCTGATAATTTCAAAGAAATTATTGGCATTATACCCTTTCCCGCCAGAGGTTAGGGAGCGCTGGGAAACACCTCCTAGGGTGGACAAGGCGCTAACACGCTTATCTAAACAAGTGGCGTTACCCTCTCCTGAGACGGCCGCACTTAAAGATCCATCAGATAGGAGGATGGAAAATATCCAAAAAAGTATATACACACATGCAGGTGTTATACTACGACCAGCTATAGCGACTGCCTGGATGTGCAGTGCTGGGGTAGTTTGGTCAGAGTCCCTGATTGAAAATATTGATACCCTGGACAGGGACAATATTTTACTGTCGTTAGAACAAATAAAGGATGCATTTCTTTATATGCGTGATGCACAGAGGGATATCTGCACACTGGCATCACGGGTAAGTGCTATGTCCATTTCGGCCAGAAGAACTTTATGGACGCGACAGTGGACAGGCGATGCGGACTCAAAACGGCATATGGAAGTTTTGCAGTATAAAGGGGAGGAGTTATTTGGAGTCGGTCTATCAGATTTGGTGGCCACGGCTACAGCCGGGAAATCCACCTTTCTACCTCAAGTCACTCCCCAACAGAAAAAGGCACCGACCTTTCAACCGCAGCCCTTTCGTTCCTTTAAAAATAAGAGAGCAAAGGGCTATTCATATCTGCCACGAGGCAGAGGTCGAGGGAAGAGACAGCAACAGGCAGCTCCTTCCCAGGAACAGAAGCCCTCCCCGGCTTCTACAAAAGCCTCAGCATGACGCTGGGGCTTCTCAAGCGGACTCGGGGACGGTGGGGGGTCGTCTCAAAAATTACAGCGCGCAGTGGGCTCACTCGCAAGTAGATCCCTGGATCCTGCAGATAATATCTCAGGGGTACAGGTTGGAATTAGAGACAGATCCACCTCGCCGTTTCCTGAAGTCTGCTTTACCAACGTCCCCCTCCGAAAGGGAGACGGTTTTGGAAGCCATTCACAAGCTGTACTCTCAGCAGGTGATAGTCAAGGTACCTCTTCTACAACAAGGGAAGGGGTATTATTCCACTCTTTTTGTGGTACCGAAGCCGGATGACTCGGTAAGGCCTATTCTAAATCTGAAGTCCTTGAACCTGTACATAAAGAAGTTCAAGTTCAAGATGGAGTCACTCAGAGCAGTGATAGCGAACCTGGAAGAGGGGGACTTTATGGTATCCTTGGACATCAAGGATGCGTATCTCCACGTTCCAATTTACCCCTCACACCAGGGGTACCTCAGGTTCGTTGTACAAAACTGTCACTATCAGTTTCAGACGCTGCCGTTCGGATTGTCCACGGCACCTCGGGTCTTTACAAAGGTAATGGCCGAGATGATGATTCTTCTTCGAAGAAAAGGCGTATTAATTATCCCATACTTGGACGATCTCCTAATAAGGGCAAGGTCCAGAGAACAGCTAGAGATGGGATTAGCACTGTCTCAAGAAGTGCTAAAACAGCACGGGTGGATTCTGAATATTCCAAAATCCCAGTTAATGCCGACAACTCGTCTGCTGTTCCTAGGGATGATTCTGGACACGGTTCAGAAAAAGGTTTTTCTCCCGGAGGAAAAAGCCAAGGAGTTATCCGAGCTTGTCAGGAACCTCCTAAAACCAGGAAAGGTGTCTGTACATCAATGCACAAGAGTCCTGGGAAAAATGGTGGGCTTCTTACGAAGCAATTCCATTTGGCAGATTCCACGCAAGAATTTTCCAAAGGGATCTGTTGGACAAATGGTCAGGGTCGCATCTTCAGATGCACCTACGGATAACCCTGTCTCCAAGGACAAGGGTGTCTCTTCTGTGGTGGTTGCAGAGTCCTCATCTATTGGAGGGCCGCAGATTCGGCATACAGGATTGGATCCTGGTGACCACGGACGCCAGCCTGAGAGGCTGGGGAGCAGTCACACAAGGAAGAAACTTCCAGGGAGTATGGACAAGCCTGGAAACGTCTCTTCACATAAACATATTGGAACTAAGAGCAATATACAATGCTCTAAGCCAGGCAGAACCTCTGCTTCAAGGAAAACCGGTGTTGATCCAGTCGGACAACATCACGGCAGTCGCCCATGTGAACAGACAGGGCGGCACAAGAAGCAGGAGTGCAATGGCAGAAGCTGCAAGGATTCTTCGCTGGGCAGAGAATCATGTGATAGCACTGTCAGCAGTGTTCATCCCGGGAGTGGACAACTGGGAAGCAGACTTCCTCAGCAGACACGATCTTCACCCGGGAGAGTGGGGACTTCATCCAGAAGTCTTCCACATGCTGGTAACCCGTTGGGAAAGACCAATGGTGGACATGATGGCGTCTCGCCTCAACAAAAAACTGGACAGGTATTGCGCCAGGTCAAGAGATCCGCAGGCAATAGCTGTGGACGCGCTGGTAACGCCTTGGGTGTACCAGTCGGTGTATGTGTTTCCTCCTCTGCCTCTCATACCAAAAGTATTGAGAATTATACGGCAAAGAGGCGTGAGAACGATACTAGTGGTTCCGGATTGGCCAAGAAGGACTTGGTACCCGGAACTTCAAGAGATGATCACGGAAGATCCGTGGCCTCTACCTCTAAGGAGGGACTTGCTTCAGCAGGGTCCCTGTCTGTTTCAAGACTTACCGCGGCTGCGTTTGACGGCATGGCGGTTGAACGCCGGATCCTAAAGGAAAAAGGCATGCCGGAAGATGTCATTCCTACTTTGATTAAAGCGAGGAAGGAAGTAACCGTGCAACATTATCACCGAATTTGGCGAAAATATGTTGCGTGGTGCGAAGATCGGAGTGCTCCGACGGAGGAATTTCAACTGGGTCGATTCCTACATTTCCTGCAATCAGGATTGTCTATGGGTCTCAAATTGGGATCTATTAAGGTTCAAATTTCGGCCCTGTCGATTTTCTTTCAAAAAGAATTGGCTTCAGTCCCTGAAGTCCAGACCTTTGTTAAGGGAGTGCTGCATATACAGCCGCCTGTGGTGCCTCCAGTGGCACCATGGGATCTCAATGTGGTTTTGGAATTTCTAAAATCTCATTGGTTTGAACCACTAAAAAAGGTGGATTTGAAATATCTCACATGGAAAGTGACCATGCTTCTAGCCCTGGCTTCGGCCAGGAGAGTGTCAGAACTGGCAGCTTTATCTTACAAAAGCCCATATCTGATTTTCCATTCGGACAGGGCAGAACTGCGGACTCGTCCGCATTTTCTCCCTAAGGTGGTGTCAGCATTTCATCTGAACCAGCCTATTGTAGTGCCTGCGGCTACAAGTGACTTGGAGGACTCCAAGTTACTGGACGTTGTCAGAGCATTAAAAATATATATTGCAAGGACAGCTGGAGTCAGAAAATCTGACTCGTTGTTTATATTGTATGCACCCAACAAGATGGGTGCTCCTGCGTCTAAGCAGACGATTGCTCGTTGGATCTGTAGCACAATCCAACTTGCACATTCTGTGGCAGGCCTGCCACAGCCTAAATCTGTAAAGGCCCACTCCACAAGGAAGGTGGGCTCATCTTGGGCGGCTGCCCGAGGGGTCTCGGCATTACAACTCTGCCGAGCAGCTACGTGGTCAGGGGAGAACACGTTTGTAAAATTTTACAAATTTGATACTCTGGCTAAGGAGGACCTGGAGTTCTCTCATTCGGTGCTGCAGAGTCATCCGCACTCTCCCGCCCGTTTGGGAGCTTTGGTATAATCCCCATGGTCCTTTCAGGAACCCCAGCATCCACTAGGACGATAGAGAAAATAAGATTTTACTTACCGATAAATCTATTTCTCGGAGTCCGTAGTGGATGCTGGGCGCCCATCCCAAGTGCGGATTATCTGCAATAATTGTACATAGTTATTGTTAACTAATTCGGGTTATTGTTGCCATCTTTCAGAGGCTCCGCTGTTATCATACTGTTAACTGGGTTTAGATCACAAGTTGTACGGTGTGATTGGTGTGGCTGGTATGAGTCTTACCCGGGATTCAAAATCCTCCCTTATTGTGTACGCTCGTCCGGGCACAGTACCTAACTGGAGTCTGGAGGAGGGTCATAGGGGGAGGAGCCAGTGCACACCACCTGATCTGGAAAAGCTTTACTTTTTGTGCCCTGTCTCCTGCGGAGCCGCTATTCCCCATGGTCCTTTCAGGAACCCCAGCATCCACTACGGACTCCGAGAAATAGATTTATCGGTAAGTAAAATCTTATTTTTTATTTTCAGTGAGACCTGCTGGCAACAGGCTCACTGCAGCGAGGGACTAAAGGGAGAAGAAGCGAACCTGCCTGCTTGCAGCCAGCTTGGGCTTCTTAGACTACTGGACACCATTAGCTCCAGAGGGATCGACCGCAGGCCCAGTCCTTGGTGTTCGGTCCCGGAGCCGCGCCGCCGTCCCCCTTACAGAGCCAGAAGCAAGAAGAGGTCCGGAAAATCGGCGGCAGAAGACATCAGTCTTCACCAAGGTAGCGCACAGCACTGCAGCTGTGCGCCATTGCTCCTCACACACACTTCACACTCCGGTCACTGAGGGTGCAGGGCGCTGGGGGGGGGGGGCGCCCTGAGAAGCAATAATAACACCTTGGCTGGCAAAAATACCACAATATATAGCCCCAGAGGCTATATATGTGGAAAATACCCCTGCCAGAATATAGGAAAAAGCGGGAGAATAGTCCGCGGAAAAGGGGCGGAGCTATCTCCCTCAGCACACTGGCGCCATTTCTCCTTCACAGATCCGCTGGAAGGAAGCTCCCTGGCTCTCCCCTGCAGTCTACACTACAGAAAAGGGTAAAAAAGAGAGGGGGGGCACTAAATTTAGGCGCAGTATACAATTATATAGAAAAAGCAGCTATAGGGGACATAACTCAGTTAGTCCCTGCATTATATAGCGCTCTGGTGTGTGCTGGCATACTCTCACTCTGTCCCCCCAAAGGGCTTTTGTGGGTCCTGTCCTCTGTTGGAGCATTCCCTGTGTGTGTGCGGTGTGTCGGTACGGCTGTGTCGACATGTTTGATGAGGATAATGATGTGGAGACGGAGCAGATGCCTTTAGAAGGGATGTCACCCCCTGCGGGGCAGACACCTGAGTGGTTGAGCTTATGGAAAGAAATGAGTGCACGTATAGACTCCTTACATAAGAAATTTGACGACATGCCAAATGTGGGACAGCCGACTTCTCAGCTCGTGCCTGTCCAGGCGTCGCACAGGTCATCAGGGGCTCTAAAACGCCCGCTACCTCAGACCGCAGACCCAGATGTCGACACTGATACTGACACCAGTGTCGACGACGATGAGTCTAACCTGATGCCCACTAAGGCCATTCACTGCATGATTGAGGCAATGAAAGAGGTGTTACACATTTCTGATATAAATACAGGTACCACTAAAAAGGGTATTATGTTTGGGGAGAAAAAAACTACCAGTAGTTTTTCCCCCATCAGATGAATTAAATGAAGTGTGTGAAGAAGCGTGGGCTTTCACTGATAAAAAATTGGTAATTCCTAAGAAGGTACTAATGGCGTTCCCTTTCCCGCTAGAGGATAGGTCACGTTGGGAAACACCTCCTAAGGTGGATAAAGCGCTCACACGTTTGTCTAAAAAGGTGGCACTACCATCTCCGGATACGGCCGCCCTCAAGGAACCTGCTGATAGAAAGCAGGAGGCGATCCTGAAGTCTGTATATACACACTCAGGCATTATACTTAGGCCAGCTATTGCGTCAGCTTGGATGTGCAGTGCTGCCGCTGCGTGGTCAGATAAACTGTCAGAAAATATTGACACATTAGACAGAGACACGATCCTGCTAACCATAGACCATATCAAAGACTCAGTCTTATATATGAGAGATGCACAGAGGGAAATCTGCCGACTGGCATCTAAAGTAAGTGCATTGTCCATTTCTGCTAGGAGAGGCTTATGGACTCGCCAGTGGACAGGAGATGCAGATTCTAAAAGGCACATGGAAGTGTTGCCATATAAGGGTGAGGAATTATTTGGGGATGGTCTCTCGGACCTAGTTTCCACAGCAACGTCTGGGAAGTCAGCATTTTTACCCCATGTCCCCTCACAGCCTAAGAAGGCGCCGTTTTATCAGGTTCAGTCCTTTCGGACCCAGAAAAACAGGCGTGGAAAAGGCGGGTCTTTTCTGTCCAGAGGCAGAGGTAGGGGAAAAAGGCTGCAACAAACAGCAGGTTCCCAGGAGCAAAAGTCCTCCCCCGCTTCTTCTTCCAAGTCCGCCGCATGACGGTGGGGCTCCACAGGCGGAGCCAGGTACGGTGGGGGGCCGCCTCAAGAATTTCAGCGATCAGTGGGCTCGCTCACAGGTGGATCCCTGGATCCTTCAAATAGTATCTCAGGGGTACAAACTGGAATTCGAGGCGTCTCCACCCCACCGGTTCCTAAAATCTGCCTTGCCGATTGCTCCCTCAGACAGGGAGGCGGTGCTAGCGGCAATTCACAAGCTGTATTCCCAGCAGGTGATAATCAAGGTACCCCTACTTCAACAAGGCCGGGGTTACTATTCCACACTATTTGTGGTACCGAAACCGGACGGTTCGGTGAGACCCATTTTAAATTTGAAATCCTTGAACACATACATAAAAAAATTCAAGTTCAAGATGGAATCGCTCAGGGCGGTTATTGCAAGCCTGGACGAGGGGGATTACATGGTATCCCTGGACATCAAGGATGCTTACTTGCATGTCCTCATTTACCATCCTCACCAGGAGTACCTCAGATTTGCGGTACAGGATTGCCATTACCAATTCCAGACGCTGCCGTTTGGACTGTCCACGGCACCGAGGGTATTTACCAAGGTTATGGCGGAAATGATGATACTCCTTCGAAAAAAGGGAGTTTTAATTATCCCGTACTTGGACGATCTCCTAATAAAAGCGAGGTCCAAGGAACAGTTGTTGGTGGGAGTAGCACTATCTCAGGAGGTGCTGCACCAGCACGGCTGGATTCTGAATATCCCAAAGTCACAGCTGGTTCCGACGACACGGCTACTGTTCCTGGGTATGATTCTGGATACAGTCCAAAAAAAAAAAAAAGTGTTTCTCCCGGAGGAGAAAGCCAGGGAGTTGTCATCTCTAGTCAGAGACCTCCTGAAACCAAAACAGGTATCAGTGCATCGCTGCACGCGGGTCCTGGGAAAGATGGTGGCTTCTTACGAAGCAATTCCCTTCGGCAGGTTCCATGCCAGAATCTTTCAGTGGGACCTGTTGGACCAGTGGTCCGGATCGCATCTTCAGATGCATCGCTTAATAACCCTGTCTCCAAGAACCAGGGTGTCTCTACTGTGGTGGCTGCAGAGTGCCCATCTTCTAGAGGGCCGCAGGTTCGGCATACAGGACTGGGTCCTGGTGACCACGGATGCCAGCCTTCGAGGCTGGGGGGCAGTCACACAGGGAAGAAACTTCCAAGGACTATGGTCGAGTCAGGAGACTTCCCTTCACATAAATATTCTGGAACTAAGGGCCATCTACAATGCCCTAAGTCAAGCAAAATTCCTGCTCCTACACCAGCCGGTGCTGATCCAGTCAGACAACATCACGGCAGTCGCCCATGTAAATCGACAGGGCGGCACAAGAAGCAGGATGGCGATGGCAGAAGCCACAAGAATTCTCCGATGGGCGGAGAATCATGTACTAGCACTGTCAGCAGTGTTCATTCCGGGAGTGGACAACTGGGAAGCAGACTTCCTCAGCAGACACGACCTCCACCCGGGAGAGTGGGGACTTCATCCAGAAGTCTTCCAGAAGCTGGTAAACCGTTGGGAAAAACCACAGGTGGACATGATGGCGTCCCACCTCAACAAAAAGTTAAAAAGATATTGCGCCAGGTCAAGGGACCCTCAGGCGATAGCTGTGGACGCTCTAGTGACACCGTGGGTGTACCAGTCGGTTTATGTGTTCCCTCCTCTGCCTCTCATACCAAAGGTATTGAGAATAATAAGAAAGCGAGGAGTAAACACAATTCTCGTGGTTCCGGATTGGCCAAGACGAGCGTGGTACCCGGAACTTCAAGAGATGCTCTCAGAGGACCCGTGGCCTCTACCGCTCAGACAGGACCTGCTACAGCAGGGGCCCTGTCTGTTCCAAGACTTACCGCGGCTGCGTTTGACGGCATGGCGGTTGAACACCGGATCCTGAAGGAAAAGGGTATTCCGGAAGAAGTCATTCCTACGCTTATTAAGGCCAGGAAAGATGTTACGGCTAAGCATTATCACCGCATATGGCGGAAATATGTTGCATGGTGCGAGGCAAAAAAAGGCCCCAACAGAGGAATTTCAGCTGGGTCGATTTCTGCATTTCCTGCAAGCAGGAGTGAATATGGGCCTAAAGCTAGGCTCCATTAAAGTACAGATCTCGGCTCTGTCGATTTTCTTTCAAAAAGAACTAGCTTCAGTACCTGAAGTTCAGACATTTGTGAAAGGAGTGCTGCATATTCAGCCCCCGTTTGTGCCCCCTGTGGCACCTTGGGATCTCAACGTGATGTTGAGTTTCTTAAAATCACATTGGTTTGAGCCACTAAAAACCGTGGATCTAAAATATCTCACGTGGAAAGTGGTCATGTTATTGGCCTTGGCTTCAGCCAGGCGAGTGTCAGAATTGGCGGCTTTATCATGTAAAAGCCCTTATCTGATTTTCCATGTGGATAGGGCAGAATTGAGGACTCGTCCCCAGTTTCTACCTAAGGTGGTGTCAGCGTTTCACCTGAACCAGCCTATTGTGGTGCCTGCGGCTACTAAGGATTTGGAGGACTCCAAGTTGCTAGACGTTGTCAGGGCCCTGAAAATATATGTTTCCAGGACGGCTGGAGTCAGAAAATCTGACTCGCTGTTTATCCTGTATGCACCCAACAAGCTGGGTGCTCCTGCTTCTAAGCAGACTATTGCTCGCTGGATTTGTAGTACAGTTCAGCTTGCACATTCTGTGGCAGGCCTGCCACAGCCAAAATCTGTAAATGCTTATTCCACAAGGAAAGTGGGCTCATCTTGGGCGGCTGCCCGAGGGGTCTCGGCTTTACAACTTTGCCGAGCAGCTACTTGGTCAGGGGCAAACACGTTTGCAAAATTCTACAAATTTGATACCCTGGCTGAGGAGGACCTAGAGTTCTCTCATTCGGTGCTGCAGAGTCATCCGCACTCTCCCGCCCGTTTGGGAGCTTTGGTATAATCCCCATGGTCCTTACGGAGTTCCCAGCATCCACTAGGACGTCAGAGAAAATAAGAATTTACTCACCGGTAATTCTATTTCTCATAGTCCGTAGTGGATGCTGGGCGCCCATCCCAAGTGCGGATTGTCTGCAATACTTGTAAATAGTTATTGTTAACTAAAGGGTTATTGTTGAGCCATCTGTTGAGAGGCTCAGTTGTTTTTCATACTGTCAAACTGGATATAGTATCACGAGTTGTACAGTGTGATTGGTGTGGCTGGTATGAGTCTTACCCGGGATTCAAAATCCTTCCTTATTATGTCAGCTCGTCCGGGCACAGTGTCCTAACTGAGGCTTGGAGGAGGGTCATGGTGGGAGGAGCCAGTGCACACCAGGTAGTCATAAATCTTTCTAGAGTGCCCAGCCTCCTTCGGAGCCCGCTATTCCCCATGGTCCTTACGGAGTTCCCAGCATCCACTACGGACTACGAGAAATAGAATTACCGGTGAGTAAATTCTTATTTTTATGCAGGAGAGTTGTGGACAGCAGAGACTGAGGTGATCTGGTAATACAACATATACTAGGATATTTTAAGCAAATAAAATTGTTGGTTCTTACATTTTCTCATTTTTTGAACACCTATCTTTATAGTGTATTTTAATGTATTTTTCTGAGTGTATTAAACATTTATACATTTTGGATTCAACAGAATTATTTTAAAATATAAAAATATTTAAAATTGCACTGCAATATGACAAATTCTCCTGCTACCAGGATAAAGAGTAAGCACCAATGGATTTCATCTCCAATATACCCCTTTCACACCGCACAAATAACCCGGTATCGACGCATAATGCCGGGTCAACATGGGTCGGTGTGCAGTGTGAAAAGGCCATGGTCAAAATCCCCGGTCGCCTGACACGGTAATTCAACCCGGTAATAAAGCAGTATTATTCCCGTGTTGAATAATGGGTCAGTGGCAGCGTGAACGGGCTCAATCGGGAGAGGCGGCACAGAGATGAGCTCATCTCCCAGCGCCGCCCCCCGCTGTCGGCTCTGGCCCCCGCCGCTATGGCAACCGACCCGGAAAATTGCCGGGACGGTATGCCTGCTGTTAGGGTTCAATGCCGGATCCCACCCGGGAAGGATCCATTTCCAATACCCGTGTGGGATTCGGCATTGGCGGTGTGAAAGGGGTAATACAGACTTCCTCAGGGGAACATTTAACGTATAGCAGTGTTAATTATATTAAGTAGTCAACTGTGCAAACGTCAGTGACAAAAAAACTCAACCACATTATTGTGCACACTAAGGGATAAATTTACAAAGAATCGTGTTTGGGAATTTTTTTTTCTACGATAAAGCCGCGATTTTAAGAATCACAAATTTACTAAGGACCAATTCAAATGGAAATTGCATGTGAAACTCCATTTCACAGACCAAATCGTGGCAAATCACCATCGGTTACACACGTCTTAGCTGCAGCCTGATTGACAGGCTGTGGTCATTTGGGAGTGGGAAGAGAGCAGACCTGGGCAGCGTTCCCGTTTTCTAGAATGTGAGATAAATAAGTAGAATTTGATTTGTTGTTATGGAAGACACCTCACTTTTGTTAACACGCACTTTAGTAAATATGGGGGTCCTTTTGAAGGGAGAATAAGTACCAACCAATCAGCTCCATGTTACAGGATGTATTTTAAAAATTACAGTTAGGAGTTGGTTGGCTGGTACTTTATCTCTCTCCACTTTATCTCTCTCCAAGGCTTAGTCATAGAGTCTTTATAACCATTTTCACCAAATTCACTCAGCCTGTGACCAATATGGGCAGCTGCTGCCAGACTTGAGACTTCAAATACTCAGTCTGGAGTTACATATTCAAGGTCCCATGTTTAGACAATGAGTAAGTAATCTGAATATCCAAGTACTTAAACTGCATACACCAGTGTTAAGCTGGGTACACACCTTAAAATTATCTGTCCAACCTCGGTGGTTGGAACGAACATCTGGTAATGTATGGAAGCAAATGATAACCATTTGCTCTCAAACACTGGAAAATGGAAAAAAAAAACAGTCAGTCATTCGATAAATTGATTAAATCAAATATATTTGATTTGTCTGCATGACCATTTTTGTCTGTTTTCCAGTGTTTGGGATCTACAAATACTATGAGCGGCTCAAGATGTTGGATAGTTAAACTGAACATTGACAAGTTACAGAGAGATGCAGTAGAAATAAAAGCTAACGCACAGAAGCCTTTACACCCCAAGAATAAGCTGAGGGTACTGACCACGCTCTTTCTCCATTTCCTGAAGCAAAGTTAAACAGGGAAAGGGCCTGAGGGCCTGATTTGGATTTATATGTGCAGAACAGGTACTGCGTGATCGCTCGCAGCCCCCCTTATGATTGACATGCTGCAGCATTTGGGAGGCAGCAACCGGGGGCTTGTTGTCCTCATTTTGTAGGTGTGTTGAGCCCAAGGTTTGTGTCATCGGGCACAGACTTCATGGACCAGGCTGACAAATTCTGATAGCCAATCTAAATAAGCTTTACACAGAATGGTCAAGTGATCCGATGCTGTGTCTTTGAACTCAGATTGCAGATGCATGCAGGAGGCGTCCATTTCATACAGATGTCTCATGCTGCATTTGTATATTAGTTGTATAGTACTGCACAACTGCTTCCCTGCCAGGGGCTCATCTAGAGAGGAGGAGTCCCGTGGGCAGACTCTGTCTGGGCCCCCTCCTCTATTGTTGGCAGCGCTGTATACTCTGGGCAGTAGGTACCCTAGCGCTGTCCCAGAGTCTAGTATGCATGCGCAGATCTCCAGTAAAATGGCACAGTGGACATTTTCCCAGTGGTTTCTTTATTGTGCTTGCATAGATCACTGGGAAAATGTCTGCCACGCCATTTTCCTGGTGATTTCTGCAGACTATGGACTCCAGAAGGCAAGTATTAGGAAACATGGTTGCAGGGTGTGCGGTGTGGGCCCCCCTGGACCCACATTGACTGCACCCATTATAAATACGCCAGTATTCCCTGCGGCTGTCCAATACTGTACAAATCAGAATCAGATCCTGAATCCTTTTCAAAGTTGCCAGGAAAAAGTCCCAGTCAGAAGGCCTTATTTGGTTATCAACACAATGCAACCACAGCATTAGTAGATAAGTGGATCCAAAGCCATGCATATTGGCCCTCATTCAAAGATGATCGTAGCTGTGCTAAATTTAGCACAGCTACGATCATTCACACTGACATATGGGAGGACGCCCAGCACAGGGCTAGTCCGCCCTGCATGTCAGTGCCGCCCCCCCATTGCAGAAGTGCAAAAGCATCACACAGCGGCGATGCCTTTGCACTTCAAGAATAGCTCCCGACCAGCGCAGCTTGAGCGTGCAGGCTGGGAGCTACTCATCACTTCCCGGCGCACAGCGGCGGGACGCCCCCCGCACGGTCCGGCCACGCCTGCGTTGGCCGGACCGCGCCCACCAAACGGCGCCATTCCACCCCCTCCTGCCCAGCGACCGCCTCTGCCTGTCAATCAGGCAAAGGCGATCGCAGCCCAGCTACGGCCTTCGGCAGTCTGGCGTGCGCAGTGGGTACCCGTTCGCTCGGATGCGATAAAAAGCAGCAAGCAAACGGGTCAGAATGACCCCCATTGGCCAATGTCTGGGAGAAGATATCAGGTTAAAGAGGAATGTCTTGGCATCTTCAAAACTATACAAAAATACCAGGCAAAGTCAAGATGCGTGTAATAAAGGAACAATCAGCTCTTAAGTCCAGATAACAGAATAGTAGAGTTTGTGGTCCCAAACAAACAGAGCCCAACAATGGGGGTCATTCCGAGTTGTTCGCTCGCAAGCTGCTTTTAGCAGCTTTGCACACGCTAAGCCGCCGCCTACTGGGAGTGAATCTTAGCTTATCAAAATTGCGAACGAAAGATTAGCAGAATTGCGAATAGACACTTCTTAGCAGTTTCTGAGTAGCTCCACACTTACTCGGCATCTGCGATCAGTTCAGTGCTTGTCGTTCCTGGTTTGACGTCACAAACACACCCAGCGTTCGCTCAGACACTCCTCCGTTTCTCCAGCCACTCCCGCGTTTTTCCCAGAAACGGCAGCGTTTTTTCACACACACCCATAAAACGGCCAGTTTCCGCCCAGAAACACCCACTTCCTGTCAATCACACTCCGATCAGCAGAACGAAGAAAAAACCTCGTAATGCCGTGAGTAAAATACCTAACTGCATAGCAAATTTACTTGGCGCAGTCGCACTGAGGACATTGCGCATGCGCATTAGCGACTAATCGCTCCGTTGCGAGAAAAAAATAACGAGCGAACAACTCGGAATGACCCCCAATGAGGGAACATATGACCTGGAAAACAGAGGTAGTGGAGAAAGTCCAATCCTTTATATATACTGTATTATAATTCTGATACAAAGGGAAATCCAGATGTTTCTATAAAGGAGAAATGTAAATATAATATATAAAAGGAAATCCAGAAATTTAGACAAAGAAGACGGAAGTAGTCGTAATCAGAAGAAAAAGGATTTCCTTCCAAAGAAAAAAACTTGGAAATAGGGAGACCTCGGTTTATAGGACACAGCAACAAGTAGAAGAAATTATGACACTAGCAGATAAAAAGAGAATATTTCTTGTATAAATGGGTCGCCACCTGCTGGAGAGAAAGGAAACATACAAGAGGAAGAAAAAGCACAACATATTTATTAAGCCTGATTTAACAGTAAAGTGACCAAATAAAACACTCTTATGCAGGAGTACTAGTGAGATGGAAGGCTGTAATGTATATGTCACAGTCAATAATGATACAACCACCAAAGAGAGGGTCCAGTTTTGCAAGTGGGGATGTCTTTTGTTCAGATTTTTAAAATGGGGTTTATATCAAGTGACCTGCTTGCCTATCCCCATCCATCCACTTGTGTCACTATTACTCCACCAAGGTGTAGTGTATAACTAGGGATGGGAAAAGATGATCACAGTATTGAAATCACAGATCCAAGATCTACATTTTGGAAAGATAAATAGTGAATTATTATGGGCCTGATTCAGAGGTGCACCCAACTGCATGCACAGCTGCAATCCTGCTCGCTGGGTACTTGCGAAATATGTTAATGTCTCAGCCACAATATTGTGCACAGAGACACCCACTGCTGGCATCTCACATACATAAGCAGAAACATCGGGAACATCACACGCACATTGGTCACACCATCTGACCTCTCAGCAACCCTATGCTGTCTCACAGCGGTAGACTTTAATTGGAATGTCCTTTGTAAATGCTGATTTACTTACAGGACTAAAAGCAATACCTTAATACATTCCGTACACTTAAATTCGAGCCGCTGCGGCCGCTGTATGCAATCCTTAACCTATGTACTTTTTACTCAGTTAGCGTACAAAGCCCCGTACCGTGTACGCACTTTGTGTACACATGCCGCGACGGACGTACAAAGTACACGCGGTGTATACACACACACCGACACGCCATGAGCACTATGCAGCTACACGTGTGCCTTTTATACACTTATAACCTTAGCAGGGAAAGAGACACAACACCAATTGTATTTAAGATGTTGGGATCCGGCCCACCAACATATAATTGCTGAAAGGGGGTTACAACAGATATACAATCACAATAACAGAAAAGAGGCTACAATCAATGGTACATACGTTTGGTTTTGCCAGCGCCACACGGTCCGGTGCTCAGTCAATCAAGCAAGATGACCTTCAGAGAGAGATGAATGACCGGCTAGTTAGCTTGGCTTTTATACAGTTGGTCAAAACACTATACAATAGAAACTGTAACCTCTTCATCCATAGGTCAAAGGGCTGGTCATTTACAGTACAGGAGGGGTCATAGGTTGGTTTGAATAGGTGGGCGATGTCTGGTCCAGGTGTACTTGCAGTTGGTCTCCACTGGGTTCCCGCCGAATATCAGAGTACAGTAAATACAGTTTAATATTAATATCCTGTTCCTGCGCATAATTATGCGCAGGAGCGTGCTATCTTCTGCAAACTGCTACCGGAATGTTGCCCTTAAAATACCCTACAGTTGGATACCAAACACCACCTCATAACCTAATGCTGTGTCCTCATATCCTGTTAAGGTGAATCCCTTTGTTGTTGTACCTTTTAAACTAGTATAACTTGCTGGTGTGGTGCGTATGGGCTATGTGTACATTGTGCACTATGTGGATTAAATATGAGATATGTCTTTGTGGCTTTTCCATGAGAGTACAAATGCTACCGTAATTACCCATACCACGCGCTAATACGCAAGACCGCGTGAGAGGTCATACGCAACTTGCGGATATGTGCACGCATGGCAGAACAAGTACGCGCACGGAGGCCATCTGTGTGGTGTTTGTACATGATGTGTGTACTGTAATATTTTCCGACTTCGACACCATAAAAAGTCTTGACACACCTGCCTTTTTCTAGCCACTCCCTGTTTCCTCCACCAAACGCAACTTGTCACTTACTTTGCACATAAATCCGCTGAGCGCATGCTATCTTTATTCAATCACTGCGAGCGTGCAAACTTTTCTAAACAAAATACTTAGTGAAGTAGTAATCAATCATCCTCTGAATGACCTGCTCATTCTCTGTATTCTCTACATACATCGGCTGACTGTACAAGGACCCATGTTTTCTTGCTGTCTACTCGTACAGGTGAAGATGTATTTAATGTCAAGCCCGAATGTGCAGTAAACAGTATGCAAGTACAATGGGCCTAACTCAGACCTGGTTGCTGCAGCAGCAGCATACGCAAGCTGAAGCCCTGTGCTGTGTGCACACATGCAGCAACCACACTGCGCATGCGCACACAGTTTGATGCAGTGGTATTGACAGGCAGAGGCGGTTTTGGGGCGTTTGAGGCGTTGTCCAGACAACGCAGGTGTGTCCGAACCAATTGTGGGGCGGGGCGCGACGGCTGCGTGTGACTCTAAACATGGTGGATAGCCGCCTGCCTACGCAGCGCAGAGAGCTACTCGGCAGGTGCGAAAGCATCGCTGCTGTGCAATGCATTTGCACATCTGTACTGGGGGGTGGACTTGTCCTGTGCTGGGGGTGCCCCCACATGTCAGAGATTTTTATCGCAGATGTGCATTTTTTTCGCACATCTACGATCAGGTCTGAATTAGCTCCCATATCAGCTACCTTTTCTGGGGTGTTAAGTAGCACACCACCAGATCTACAAAGATATATGGGCTGGTCCTCAGTAGTCCAAAGGTATGTTGCATCATTATGTTTGTGCTGAGGTGGATTTTGTGGACTCTAGAAGGTCAAAAGAAAACAGAGATTCCTTGTGTTGGGCACACTCGGACTATAATACTTTCATAAAGTCAAGTATCTGTCATGATAGATGACCACAAATTCTAAAATTTAACTTTTATTAGAATATTTAAAAATATGGGCTAAATATGGTGCATGTGAATAAATAAGAATTTACTTACCGATAATTCTATTTCTCATAGTCCGTAGTGGATGCTGGGGACTCCGTAAGGACCATGGGGAATAGCGGCTCCGCAGGAGACTGGGCACATCTAAAGAAAGCTTTAGGACTATCTGGTGTGCACTGGCTCCTCCCCCTATGACCCTCCTCCAAGCCTCAGTTAGGATACTGTGCCCGGACGAGCGTACACAATAAGGAAGGATTTTGAATCCCGGGTAAGACTCATACCAGTCACACCAATCACACCGTATAACCTGTGATCTGAACCCAGTTAACAGCATGATAACAGAGGAGCCTCTGAAAGATGGCTCACAACAATAATAACCCGATTTTTGTAACAATAACTATGTACAAGTATTGCAGACAATCCGCACTTGGGATGGGCGCCCAGCATCCACTACGGACTATGAGAAATAGAATTATCGGTAAGTAAATTCTTATTTTCTCTAACGTCCTAAGTGGATGCTGGGGACTCCGTAAGGACCATGGGGATTATACCAAAGCTCCCAAACGGGCGGGAGAGTGCGGATGACTCTGCAGCACCAAATGAGAGAACTCCAGGTCCTCCTCAGCCAGGATATCAATTTTGTAGAATTTTACAAACGTATTTGCTCCTGACCAAGTAGCTGCTCGGCAAAGTTGTAAAGCCGAGACCCCTCGGGCAGCCGCCCAAGATGAGCCCACCTTCCTTGTGGAGTGGGCATTTACAGATTTTTGGCTGTGGCAGGCCTGCCACAGAATGTGCAAGCTGAATTGTACTACAAATCCAACGAGCAATAGTCTGCTTAGAAGCAGGAGCACCCAGCTTGTTGGGTGCATACAGGATAAACAGCGAGTCAGATTTCCTGACTCCAGCCCTCCTGGAAACATATATTTTCAGGGCCCTGACAACGTCTAGCAACTTGGAGTCCTCCAAGTCCCTAGTAGCCGCAGGCACCACAAATAGGTTGGTTCAGGTGAAACGCTGAAACCACCTTAGGGAGAAACTGAGGACGAGTCCTCAATTCCGCCCTGTCCGAATGGAACATCAGATAAGGGCTTTTTCAGGATAAAGCCGCCAATTCTGACACGCGCCTGGCCCAGGCCAGGGCCAACAGCATGACCACTTTCCATGTGAGATATTTTAACTCCACAGATTTAAGTGGTTCAAACCAATGTGACTTTTGGAACCCAAAACTACATTGAGATCCCAAAGTGCCACTGGAGGCACAAAAGAAGGCTGTATATGCAGTACCCCTTTTACAAACGTCTGAACTTCAGGGACTGAAGCTAGTTCTTTTTGGAAGAAAATTGGCAGGGCCGAAATTTGAACCTTAATGGACCCCAATTTCAGGCCCATAGACACTCCTGTTTGCAGGAAATGTAGGAATCGACCCAGTTGAATTTCCACCGTCGGGCCTTACTGGCCTCGCACCACGCAACATATTTTCGCCAATTGCGGTGATAATGTTTTTGCGGTTACATCCTTCCTGGCTTTGATCAGGATAGGGATGACTTCATCCGGAATGCCTTTTTTCCTTCAGGATCCGGCGTTCAACCGCCATGCCGTCAAACGCAGCCGCGGTAAGTCTTGGAACAGACAGGGTCCTTGCTGGAGCAGGTCCCTTCTTAGAGGTAGAGGCCACGGATCCTCCGTGAGCATCTCTTGAAGTTCCGGTTACCAAATCCTTCTTGGCCAATCCGGAGCCACGAATATAGTGCTTACTCCTCTCCATCTTATCAATCTCAGTACCTTGGGTATGAGAGGCAGAGGAGGGAACACATACCCTGACTGGTACACCCACGGTGTTACCAGAGCGTCTACAGCTATTGCCTGAGGGTCCCTGGACCTGGCGCAATACCTGTTGAGTTTTTCCCAACGGTTTATAATCATGTGGAAGACTTCTGGGTGAAGTCCCCACTCTCCCGGGTGGAGGTCGTGCTGAGGAAGTCTGCTTCCCAGTTGTCCACTCCCGGAATGAATACTGCTGACAGTGCTATCACATGATTTTCCGCCCAGCGAAGAATCCTTGCAGCTTCTGCCATTGCCCTCCTGCTTCTTGTGCCACCCTGTCTGTTTACGTGGGTGACTGCCGTGATGTTGTCCGACTGGATCAACACCGGCTGACCTTGAAGCAGAGGTCTTGCTAAGCTTAGAGCATCGTAAATGTCCCTTAGCTTCAGGATATTTATGTGAAGTGATGTCTCCAGGCTTGACCATAAGTCCTGGATATTCCTTCCCTGTGTGACTGCTCCCCAGCCTCGCAGGCTGGCATCCGTGGTTACCAGGACCCAGTCCTGAATGCCGAATCTGCGGCCCTCTAGAAGATGAGCACTCTGCAACCACCACAGGAGGGACACCCTTGTCCTTGGTGACAGGGTTATCCGCTGATGCATCTGAAGATGCGACCCGGACCATTTGTCCAGCAGGTCCCACTGAAAAGTTCTTGCGTGGAATCTGCCGAATGGGATTGCTTCGTAGGAAGCCACCATTTTACCCAGAACCCTTGTGCAGTGATGCACTGAGACTTGGCTCGGTGTTAGGAGGTTCCTGACTAGCTCGGATAACTCCCTGGCTTTCTCCTCCGTGAGAAACACCTTTTTCTGGACTGTGTCCAGGATCATCCCTAGGAACAGAAGACAAGTCGTCGGAACCAGCTGCGATTTTGGAATATTGAGAATCCAACTCGTGCTGCAGCAACACTACCTGAGATAGTGCTACACCGACCTCCAACTGTTCCCTGGATCTTACCCTTATCAGGGAATTGTCCAAGTAAGGGATAACTAAAATTCCCTTCCTTTGAAGGAATATCATCATTTCGGCCATTACCTTGGTAAAGACCCGGGGTGCCGTGGACCATCCATACGGCAGCGTCTGAACTGATAGTGACAGTTCTGTACCATAAACCTGAGGTACCCTTGGTGAGAAGGGTAAATTTTGACATGAAGGTAAGCATCCTTGATGTCCCGAGACATCATGTAGTCCCCTTCTTCCAGGTTCGCAATCACTGCTCTGAGTGACTCAATCTTGAATTTGAACCTCTGTATGTAAGTGTTCAAAGATTTTAGATTTAGAATCGGTCTCACCGAGCCGTCCGGCTTCGGTACCACAACAGTGTGGAATAATACCCCGTTCCCTGTTGCAGGAGGGGTATCTTGATTATCACCTGCTGGGAATACAGCTTGTGAATGGCTTCCAAAACTGTCTCCCTGTCAGAAGGAGACATCGGTAAAGCCGACTTTAGGAAACGGCGAGGGGGAGACGTCTCGAATTCTAATTTGTACCCCTGAGATATCACCTGAAGGATCCAGGGGTCTACTTGCGAGTGAGCCCACTACGCGCTGAAATTCATTGAGACGGGCCCCCCACTGTGCCTGATTCTGCTTGTAAAGCCCCAGCGTATACTGAGGGCTTGGCAGAGGCGGGAGAGGGTTTCTGTTCCTGGGAACTGGCTGATTTCTGCAGCCTTTTTCCTCTCCCTCTGTCACGGGGCAGAAATGAGGAACCTTTTGCCCGCTTATCCACGAAAAGACTGCGCCTGATAATATGGCGTCTTCTCATGTTGAGAGGCGACCTGGGGTACAAACGTGGATTTCCCAGCTGTTGCCGTGGCCACCAGGTCTGAAAGACCGACCCCAAATAACTCCTCCCCTTAATAAGGCAATACTTCCAAATGCCGTTTGGAATACGCATCACCTGACCACTGACGTGTCCATAACCCTCTACTGGTAGAAATGGACAACGCACTTAGACTTGATGCCAGTCGACAAATATTCCGCTGTGCATCACGCATATATAGAAATGCATCTTTCAAATGCTCTATAGGCAAAAATATACTGTCCCTAATCTAGGGTATCAATATTTTCAGTCAGGGAATCCGACCACGCCAACCCAGCACTGCACATCCAGGCTGAGGCGATTGCTGGTCGCAGTATAACACCAGTATGTGTGTAAATACATTTTAGGATACCCTCCTGCTTTCTATCAGCAGGATCCTTAAGGGCGGCCATCTCAGGAGAGGATAGAGCCCTTACAAGCGTGTGAGCGCTTTATCCACCCTAGGGGGTGTTTCCCAACGCACCCTAACCTCTGGCGGGAAAGGATATAATGCCAATAACATTTTAGAAATTATCAGTTGTTATCGGGGGAAACCCACGCATCATCACACACCTCATTTAATTTCTCAGATTCAGGAAAACTACAGGTAGTTTTTCCTCACCGAACATAATACCCCTTTTTGGTGGTACTCGTATTATCAGAAATGTGTAAAACATTTTTCATTGCCTCAATCATGTAACGTGTGGCCCTACTGGAAGTCACATTTGTCTCTTCACCGTCGACACTGGAGTCAGTATCCGTGTCGGCGTCTATATCTGCCATCTGAGGTAACGGGCGCTTTAGAGCCCCTGACGGCCTATGAGACGTCTGGACAGGCACAAGCTGAGTAGCCGGCTGTCTCATGTCAACCACTGTCTTTTATACAGAGCTGACACTGTCACGTAATTTCTTCCAACAGTTCATCCACTCAGGTGTCGACCCCCTAGGGGGTGACATCACTATTACAGGCAATCTGCTCCGGCTCCACATCATTTTTCTCCTCATACATGTCGACACAAAAGTACCGACATACAGCACACACACAGGGAATGCTCTGATAGAGGACAGGACCCCACTAGCCCTTTGGGGAGACAGAGGGAGAGTTTGCCAGCACACACCAGAGCGCTATATATATATATATACAGGGATAACCTTATATAAGTGTTTTTCCCCTTATAGCTGCTGTATAGTTAATACTGCGCCTAATTTGTGCCCCCCTCTCTTTTTTAACCCTTTCTGTAGTGTAGTAACTGCAGGGGAGAGCCAGGGAGCTTCCCTCCAACGGAGCTGTGAGGGAAAATGGCGCCAGTGTGCTGAGGAGATAGGCTCCGCCCCCTTATCGGCGGCCTTATCTCCCGTTTTTTTATGTATTTTGGCAGGGGTTAAATGCATCCATATAGCCCAGGAGCTATATGTGATGCATTTTTTGCCATCCAAGGTGTTTATTATTGCGTCTCAGGGCGCCCCCCCCAGCGCCCTGCACCCTCAGTGACCGGAGTGTGAAGTGTGCTGAGAGCAATGGCGCACAGCTGCAGTGCTGTGCGCTACCTTGTTGAAGACAGGACGTCTTCTGCCGCCGATTTTCCGGACCTCTTCTGCCTTCTGGCTCTGTAAGGGGGCCGGCGGCGCGGCTCTGGGACCCATCCAAGCTGGGCCTGTGATCGTCCCTCTGGAGCTAATGTCCAGTAGCCTAAGAAGCCCAATCCACTCTGCACGCAGGTGAGTTCGCTTCTTCTCCCCTTAGTCCCTCGATGCAGTGAGCCTGTTGCCAGCAGGTCTCACTGAAAATAAAAAACCTAAACTAAAACTTTCACTAAGAAGCTCAGGAGAGCCCCTAGTGTGCACCCTTCTCGTTCGGGCACAGAGATCTAACTGAGGCTTGGAGGAGGGTCATAGGGGGAGGAGCCAGTGCACACCAGATAGTCCTAAAGCTTTCTTTAGATGTGCCCAGTCTCCTGCGGAGCCGCTATTCCCCATGGTCCTTACGGAGTCCCCAGCATCCACTTAGGACGTTAGAGAAAAGTTGTGAAGATAATAAAGTGAATTAAAAAGCTTAACCACTGTGGTTTCTTTATATTTCCTCACTGTCTCCAGTGTCTATACAATGTTGCAATATCTATAGCAATGCTGGTTGCAGGCGGGAACTAGAAGATGTTTATGCAGGAGGGTGGGCTGGCTGGTGAGACATGGCGGCCGTGACCTATGATATCACACTGCCATGTCTTCAAGGCATAGGTCACGGCCGGAGCATGACTGATCCTTTAATAAGAGCCTGGGCCAACAGTTCACTCTGAAGGTGCAGGAAGCTGCTCTGGCTCCACGGCACACCTTGCAACTGGTCGCAGCACACTAGTGTGCCACGGCACACTAGTTGAAAAAGCCTGGTCTATGGTATAGGCTGTATCAAATATATTTAAGTAATATAAATAACATAAGTGGTGAAGAGAGGTTTAACATCCCAGAAATAAACAAATAAATAAATAAACATAATAGAACTAGTAGGAAACAGAACTGCACTTTCTAAGCACACATTCTCCCTTTTCATTGTAAAACACATGATTGTTTTTCTTGGCAGCTACTCTCTGGTCTAGCACACTGATACCCCTTTTACATCGCACAAATAACCCGGTATCGACACGGCATATTGCTGTGTCGAAACGGGTCAGTGTGCGATGTGAAAGCTCCTTTGCTGAATTAGCGGGTCGCCTGACCCGGTAATTCAACCCAGGGCCGTCTTAACGGCAGTGTAGGCCCCTGGGCACCGCAATGCATTGGGCCCCCTACCCATCCTCCAGCAGTAGGGGTGGGGGGGTGCTATCAGCGGTAGCTTTGATGTCCCGCGGGTGGTAGGGGGGGTTCTATCTTCCGCTCAGCATGTAGGACCTGGAGCAGTAATTTGCTTTTTTACTGCACAGATGGGGTGGGAGGGAGAAGACTAAACTGTAGAAGGGGACATTGGGCTGAATGAAGGCGCCCTGGTACATGACTTCCGGGGTGGTAGGGGGTGTTTAATACGCAGGGGAGGGGTGGCTAATGGAGTGGGCTTAATATTCATCATTTTCTGGTGGGAGGGCAGCTTGCTTGACTGCAGATATCTCAAGTTCCTGAAAATATATTTCTTAGCTTTGAATGGGATAAAAAACTAGAGAGTCCCACCTTTCAGAAGGTTCTGGGGACTTGGGGATCAGAGGTCAGGAGCCAGAGCAATCCTCCAATGAATATATAAAACTGTATACCAGGCGTGTGGAGCTGGAGCAGGGACCAGCTGCTGGAAGGCTGGGCACAGTAGAGACAAGCTGACAGTGTCAAGCAAAAGGGGAGAGTCCCAGCTTTTGGAATATACCCTCAGAAAAACTCTATGTCAGACAGAACCCGAGATATCTGGCTGGGAAGAGCAATTAACAGGCTCGGATGGGGACCACTGCTTTCACGTTGGATATCTCCAGTTCCCCAAGGCCGATTTTCAAAAATCTGGTACCCCTGGAAAGAGGGGACCCTCAGCTAGCAGTCGTTCCGATGCGACACGGCTCCCATTCACAGCATAGGGAGAGGTGGCGCAGGAGATGAGCTCATCTCCCAGCGCCGCCTCCACCCCCGCCCCTGCTGCTGCTGCGCCCCCCGCTGCTATGGCAACCGACCCGGTATATTGCTGGGTCGGAAAGCCAGCAAAGGAGCGCAAATGCTGGATCCCACCCGGTAAGGACACGTATCTCTTGCCGGGTGGGATCCGGCATTTGCGATCTGAAAGCAGCATGACTGTGCACTCAAGTCCACACATACTGCAAAGTTTGTAGAAGAAGCTGCTACACTGGGTATGTGCAGTTGCTCCACTCTGTCTCTTCAACTGATTGTTGTGGCAGCAACTCTAGTGATTGTATTATATACGGTTATTGTGGTCATAATTTAAGCCACAGGCCAAGAGGAGGGGAGTTTCCGGACAACCGGAACTCCCCTGCGTTTGCCTATGTAGATGCTGTAGACCCCTGCTTCTCATCCTCAATTCTCAAGTTTTCCCAACAGGTCATTTTTTAAAGACTTCTGCCTGTTGGCAGACTAGATGGGCTAAGTGGTTCTTATCTGCGGTCAAATTCTATGAAGCAGGTGAGATAATTATTGACCCAGCAAAATACATTAACTCATCTGTGCATGATTAAAGAAATACATAAACGTGCTTGACAACTGGAGTTGAAAACCCATGTTCTAGATGCTTGTACCAAACTAAAATCTGTTACTCTTAATCATACCTCTGTTTGTTTACTATTTCTTCTCTGTGTTCATATTTCAGAATTATACAGCCAAACCTCAAGTTAAGTAAAACATTTACCTTTAACGTACAGTACTTGGTAGTGCAAGCTATTACTTTCTTGAGATTTTTACACAGAAGGATAATTAAACACATGGGACCCCGTGTTAATTGGTGTGGGATGCAGTCAGTTTACTGGCTGTCGGGATCTCTGCATTCAGGAGACTGACGCCGGAATCCCGTCGATAAAGTGACAGCCGAAGTCCCGACCACGGCCAGGTGTTCCCATCCGATTGGTGGATCCACGCCACTAGCCGAGTGTGACTCTCTGCCAGGATTCCGGCAGACAGGATGCCGCTGTTGGTATAGTGACAGCCGTCATCCCGTCTACTGGAATATCGTATGCAGTGGTTAAAGTGGGGCGGAACGGGGCGGAACTGCGTTCCGTCACCTCTAATTGCAGGCGGAACTCCGCCCGGCCACAGCATCAGGTCCCTGTGCATTGCAAAGGTGGCAGCGGCCGCCAGCCAATCCCGGCTCGCAGACCGGCTGCAGCACCAATCAAAAAAAGGGGCGGCTTTTTTAAAATCTGGCGTGAACCAATCACGGCTCGCGGACCGCCAGCCAATGATAAGCTGCCAAGTGGCAGCTTCTCATTAGCTGGCGGTCCGGGAGCAGTGAATGGCACACAATTGGCGCCAGATTCAAAGTGCGGCCTCGCTTCTTTGCAATAGCAGCCGGTCCGTGAGCCAGGACTGTCTGGTGGCCGCTGCTAGCTTTACACTGCAGCCGGGACCTGATGCTCCAGCCCACAGCCACTGAAGCACACAGCCACACTGAGGAGAGTGCTGCTGAACTGAGGAGCAGCAATGACAGGGGCGAGGATTTGACGCCGGGCAGCTCATGGACCGGCAATGGAGAGACAGCGGCGGCATTTTTGTGGCGCCAGCTGCGAGCAAATTGCGGCTAGTGACCCAACAGCCAGACGGCGGATTAACGCAGCAGCCTTCAGGTGTCCCGTCCTTCAGGTACCCCGCATCTTTGTCTGTTACCATGCGACAAGCACACAACCTCCCTGCTACTGTCAATTTCCTACCCCTCATTCAGGTCCCTTCATTTTGCCAATAGGTTGCCAAGTGACTCCGGGCTCTGTATGCCCGCAGCAATGACTAGAGCTCTGCTCGGCTGTTCATAGACACTGCAGAGTCGTGTGGGATTGGGGCAGATAGCTGTGTTATCTGGTGGGTGCAGGCTGACAGCAAATGGGTGGATGCTGCATTCAGTGGGAGCCTCTCACGGTCACCCTGCACGGCTGACTTCCACATTTTTCCTCTTGACAACCAAAGTCCGCTACAGTGACACTAGTGACTGTCTGTTTGGACACTTAGTTGTTCAAAACTCCTAAGGTGACTCCAGGAGGGGAGAAATCCTTTTCCACCTTCGGGAAAGAGAAGGAGCTACAGGGTCTGGCAGAAATGGGTAAAGGGTGCGGAGAAGGGAGAGAGCTGGTTGGCCTGCTCTCAAGCCTCCCTATCTGAGTAAGTACTCCAGTGGCATCAGAGAGAGCCAGCTGCCACCTCCCACCTCATTGCACCGAGGCCCATGGAAGCTGCAGTGTCCTAAAACATATAGGATATGCACTTATTATGCAAAATATATCTAATTATTAGACACATTATTGCTACACTTATCGCATGAGGCCCCTGTTTCTAAAAAGTGAAGGGAATGTTCTGTGTGGGGG